>NW_006922278.1:414970-418913 GCF_000298275.1 Orycteropus afer afer | reverse complement strand
TTGAATTCTCCAATTACATGGTATGGTTGAGTTCAGGGCTTAGTCATCCTTGCCTTGCCCCTGTTCCTGGAACTGGGGCCCGCCCTTTTGCTGGCCTTAATAGTGGCCTCTTACTGCTATATTAAAATATTACATTTTAATTTTACCTTAATTTTACATTTCTAATTTCGTATTTACATTTTTAATTCCACAGTACCACCAGTGCTCCTTATACTCTGTATATCATGGCTAAATTCTCAATTTTGTAACATTGATATTTATGAATACCTTCATAATTAATTCTTAATTTGGTTATATTAAAGAACCAAAATCACCAAATTTGAACATGAAGTTTATTCTGTGCAGTTTTTCCACATGCTTTTTGATTCTTGAAAAAACAAAGAAGCTAGGTACCATGAAACATAAAAAGACAAGAATCCCCCAAAAAACCCAAACTCCCTGCCATGTAGTCAATTCTGGCTCACAGAGACCATCCTAGGGTTTACAAAGTTATAAATCTTTATGAAAGCAGATTGCATCTTTCTTCCACAGAACAGCTAGTGGCATTAAGCCACCAATGTTTTGGTTAGCAACTAAGTGCCCTAACCACTGTACCACCAGAGCTCCTTTGCATAGACCAAAAACCTCACTGCCATTGAGTCTGATCCCACTCATAGTGACCCCTTCTTGGGCTCCTGAGGCGGTATCACTACAAAAGTAGATTGTCCAACCTTCCTACCAAGGAGGGAGAAATAAAGAAAATCAACTATTTGCCAATCTTAATGTGATTGATTGAACCTTGATTCAGCCTTTTACTGAGCTCAGGAGATAATCTGCCTCCACTCACCTGTAGCCAGGAGACTTTTTGAGATTTAAATTAGAGGTAATGGTTTGACAACTATCCTTTTCTAGCAGATAAAACAAATTTACATTGCTGTAGAGCACTTTCTGGCAGAGTTTTGCTTTTTGAATTAAGCTCTTTATGGCTAATATTTGTTTTTGTGGATTAAAAATACTTTAAAATCAAAGTAATATATGTTGTTAATTTTCCTTTTCTTCTTTTATTTATTTGTTTTTAATATAACCCCTCTCTGTCTCTTGGCAAGGGTTCAGGTGGTTTTGTGTGTATGTCGACAACGATTAATTAATTCTCCAACCGCATACATTAGAAGAACAACATTTCCATTATTAACTTACTCAGTGTTTTAAAAAGAAAAGCACTTTATTTTGGATTCAATTGCCCTAGAGTGATAAATCACTCTGTAAAAGTAAAATTAAGAGATTTATTGAAAGTCCAGAGATGGCCCACACTGGGAAAACATCCATATTCACAGAGAGGAGATGGTCACTCTTCCAGACAATAAAGAAGCAACCATTGTTATACAGTTTAAGCAGGAATTAAAGCTACAAAATCATAATTGGCTGAAAGACAATCAGGGGAGTCGAAAGCTGGATATCTGAGGGTTGGGACTCAGTGAGAGCTGGTGGATAAAATATATGTTGGATTACATGATTGGTTAAGGGTACATATTGGAAGCACGATTTTTTTTTTTTTTTTTTTAATTACAGGATTGTCACAGGACAGTGACATGACAGGTTCTTCTAGTAATCCGTTATTAAAAGTGCTTTCTCAAGCATATATTTACTGCAGGCCCATTTATCCATAATACTGTGAGTTAAGACTCTTTGGGCCATAGACTGTAACATCCTGCATCTATTTTAACCATAGAGGAAAGACACCCCTGAGACATCCTGTATATGACAGGCGACAGAGGAAAAAAAAAGTTTCCTTTAGGATACAAAGGAGCTTTGGTGGCATAATGCTTAAGGAATTTGACTTCTAACCTTAAGGCTGGTGGTTCAAAACCACCAGTCACTCTTCAGAAGGAAGACAGCAATGTACTCATTTCTGTAGCAATACCACCTCGGAAACCTGAGGAAGGGTCACTATGAATTGGAACCTACTCGATGGTAGTGATTTTTTTTTTTTTTTTTTTAGGATACAAGTTTCAGTCAGCACAAAGGTTAGAAAAACTGCTGTTAGAAAAGGCACTTTAAAATTCAGCGTGGATACTAAACTCAAGTCAAGACTTCAAAGGAGCTCTCTGGAGTGGTTAAGACATTGGGCTGTTCATCAAAATGTTGGTGGTTCAAATCCACCAGCCACTCGGTGGGAGAAGGCTGAGGCAGTCTGTTCGGTATAGATTTACAGCCATGGGGCAGTTTTACTCTGTCCTATAGAGTCACTGGTGATGGTCAAGACTTTACGATGGACTTAGGGCTCTGCTTTCAGGGTGCTCTATGTACATACCCAAAGTGCTCTGATCTTAGACTTTCATACAGTCATTCTTTGCATTCAGGCTCAGCACCCTGTAGCCATTGTCCATTGTCTAGCAAAACACCCACTTTGTGGAAAAGAAGGAAAAATTCCTGATTAAAATGACAATGAATTCTCTTTTTCATAATGGTAATATATCATTATAACCATAAAGTAAATGACCCTTTCCTTTTCAGAGGCGAGCTGCTGATAATTTAAGAAGACATCATCAATATCAAGTAAGTTATCCTAAAATTATATTTTAAATTTTGGTATGTGTCTTAGTTTCCTAGTGCTATACCAGAAATACCACAAATGGGTGGTTTTAAAGGATACAAATTTATTTTCTCATTGTTCAGTAAGATAAGTCTGAATTCAGGGCACTGGCTCTAGGGGAACATCCTTGTTTCTCTCACTTTCTGTAGTCTCATGTCCCTTGGCTCCTTGGTGATCCAAATGTGACTTCTATCTCCCCACCCCTTGTCTGTGCTTGTTTGTCTCTATGTCTAAACCCATTGCCATTGAGCTGATTCTGACTCACAGTGACCCTATAGGACAGAGCAGAACTGTCTCAAAGGATTTCCAAAGCTTTAATCTTGACAGAAGCAGACTGTCTCATCTTTTTCCCACTGGTGGGTTCTAACTACTGGACCTTCTGGTTAGCAGCTTACTCACTGCACCAGCTCCTTTGTCTCAATGTCTGTTGTTGTTAGGTGCCGTTGAGTCCATTCCAACTTATAACAACCCTACGTAAAATAGAATGAAACACTCCCCAGTCCTGTGTAACACAGTGATCCTTATAATTGTTGCTATGCTTGAGCCCATCACTGTAGCCATTGTATTGATCTATCTTGTTGAGAGTCTTCCCCTTTTTCATTGACCCTCTACTTTACAAAGCATGGTATCTTTCTCCAGGGACTGGTCCCTTCTGACAGCTGACCAAAGACAAAATTTGGCTCTTTTCACTTCTAAAGAACATCCTGGCTGTACTTCCTCCAAGACTTATTTGTTTGTTCTTCTAGCAGTCCATGTGTTGTTGTTGTTACATGCCATTGAATCAGCTCTGACTCATAGCGACCCTTTGTACAACAGAATAAAACACTGCCCAGTCCTGTGCCAGCCTCACAATCCTTGCTATACCTGAGCCCATTGTCGCAGCCACTGGGTCAATCTATCTCACTGAGGGTCTTCTCCTTCTTTGCTGACCTTCCACTTTTCCAAGCACCATATTCTCCAGGGAATGGTCCCTTTGGACAAGGTGATCATAGTAGCAGTCCACAGTAACTTCCAAATTATTCATCAACATCACAATTCAAATGCATCAATTCTTCTGTGGTCTTTCTTATTCACTGTCCAGCTTTCACATGTTGTTGTTGTTGTTATGTGCCATCAAGTCAGACCCGATTCATAGTGACCCCTCCTTGGGTTTGTAGTGGTACCAGAACTCATGCAGATAGAACTACTGAAAACACCATGGCTTGAGTCAGGCCCACCTTGTCTCTATGTTTAAGCTACTCTTTATATCACTCTGAAGTGATTTGGATCAGGACATACCCTACACTGATATGACCTCTTTAACACAATAAAGAAAACTCTATTCCCAAACAGAATTACAGTCACAGGTATAAAGAAAAAAAAAAAAAAAAA
>NW_006922278.1:411394-414527 GCF_000298275.1 Orycteropus afer afer | reverse complement strand
TGGTTAGCAGGCAAGTGTCTTAGCCACTATGCTACCAGAGCTCCTAAGTTCCATCCAAAAAAGTAGTGAAATAAAATACAGTCCCCTTTTCAGAACTGACTCAAGAGAAATCACATTCACATATTTAATATTAACACTGTTGTTTTAAAATGCCTTAGGAAGTTATGAGGAACCTGGTGAAGCGATATGTTGCTGCAATGATTCGAGATGCTAAAACTGAAGAAGGCCTTACAGAGGAGAACTTTAAGGTAACTGTTTTCCTCTGCATCCAGACAAGAGGTGGATTCAGCAGAGTGTGGAACTAGATACACCATGTTTAAAATCAGAGCTGGAAGCTTAGCTCTGTGTTCCAACAAGCAAACCTGCAGTCTCCTCATTTTTAAGTTAAATCCTTGTTGAACTGTAAAAAAGTTACAAGAGGTTAAATTTCTTCTCAAAATAAACTGTTGTCAAGTTTACTTAATCGAAACTGTCAAAGGGACTTATTTGGAGACAGAGAAAATCCTAGTGCCTTGTGGCATTCTGACTTGCTGATCCCAGCAATGCTTTCCTGAGTGAGCTTTATTTTTTGAAATCTCATCCTGATTTCTAAGTCTGAAATATTTAGTAAGCACCATGCTAACAAAACAAAAAGCCCTGCTGTGTGCATGACAATGCTTTGATAGCCTGGAATTAAAGAGTGAGTTTCATTAACTTAAATGAATCTTTCTCCTTGAGTTTTTTTTCTGTTTGTTTGTTTTGTTTGTTTGTTTAATTCTGTCAGATGGTACGGGGTGGGGGTGGGGGGAGCGGGTATTTGAAATATTATGGGGAACTCTGGTGGCATAGTGCCTAAGGCACTTGACTACTAACCGAAAGGCTGGTGGTTCAAACCCATCAGCCACTCCCTGGAAGTAAGGTTGGGCAATCTACTTCCATAGTGACACTGCCTCGGAAACCCAAGGAGGGGTCACTGAGTCAGGTCCAACTTGATAGCACATAACAACAACAACAAAATCACAACAATTAAAATAATTTTGTTATTCTCCATGAGTATTTAGAGATTTGGGGAGAATGGTTAAAGTCAATATGATCTTAATTGGCAATAAAAGAAAAGCAAAAATCTCTATAGTAGAATTTTAGCAGGGCAAAGCAGACGGTTTGGCAAAAATAATGAGGATAAGCAGCCAGTTAGGTAAGTAGACAAATTGCAAAACTTAACGCACAAATCGAAAGTGGGCTATGATCCAAAATACACTTTTCAGCCACAAAATACAAATCTTGAAGTTAAACGATACATGATGTTTTATGAGAGGCATGCGAGGTAGGTTGGAGGCAGGAAGCCACTATGAAGTCTATCATCAGATTACCAGTATCTGCACCAGTTGTCATCCAGCTGCCTTTGACTCATGGTGCCCTTATATGTGTGAGAGTAGAACTGTGCTCCATAGGGTTTTCAAAGGCTAATGTTTTGGAAGTAGATCACAAAGCCTTTTTTCTAAGGTGCCTCTGGGTATGTTTGAATTGCTGACCTATCAGTAAGCAGCTGCATATCTTAGCTATTTGCATCACCCAAGGACTCTGAATGGATCCAGAGTAGACTCTTAGTTCTTAAAAATGATTGTAAACATGTCTGACCCAGATATGAAATGAGAAAACTGTATTTTCTAATGTTTGCTTATTTAAATCTCAAACTAAATTTGTCATTTTAAATTTCTTTAGGAACTCAAACAAGACATTTCTAGTTTTCGTTTTGAAGTGTTGGGATTACTAAGAGGAAGCAAACTTTCCACTATACAATCCACTAACGGCACAAAGGAGTCCTCCAACTCAGCAGACTCAGATGAAAAGAGTGATAATGAAAGTAGTAATAAGGACAAGAAAAAGAATTTTAGCCTTTTTGACTTAACTACTCTGATTCATCCAAGGTCGGCAGCGATTGCCTCTGAAAGACACAACATAAGCAATGGCTCTGCCCTCGTGGTGCAGGAGCCCCCAAGAGAGAAGCAGAGAAAAGTGAATTTTGTGACTGATATAAAAAACTTTGGATTATTTCATAGACGATCAAAACAAAATGCTGCTGAGCAAAATGCAAGCCATATCTTCTCTGTTTCAGAAGAAGTTGCTCGTCAACAGGCTGAGGGAGGACCTCTTGAGAGAAATATTCAACTAGAATCCCGAGCATTAGCTTCAAGGAGTGACCTGAACATTCCCGGTCTCAGTGAACAATGTGTACTAGTGGACCACAGAGAAAGGAATACGGACACATTAGCTTTGCAGGTAGGCAAGAGAGTGTGCTCCTTCAAGTCAGAGAAAGTGGTGGTAGAAGACACTGTTCCTATCATACCAAAGGAAAAACATGCCAAGGAGGAGGACTGTAGTACAGACTATGACTTATCCCTCACAGAAACAATCAACCACGAAGATTATGTGACAACAAGATTGTGATACTTGAAGGAGGAAGAGTTTACCATGCATATATATATTTTCCATAGTGCTCTGGGCAGGGCAATATGTTTAAAATTAAATTAGCAAATGCTAACTTACACTTTATATAGCATTTATCAACTGTGGCATATTAACTTGTAACATGTTCAAATAAGGAAAAGGCTATCAAAAACCCTTCTGTTTTGTAGTCTGCTTTTGCTTTCACAATGTTTTACAATATTTTTGTTAATAAATAAATGTACCTTGTATTCTTGTACTGTTGCAATAACCTACAGAAAATTTTTAGCTATCTTTTTCAATTAAAACAGATGCAATTTATTCAATGTGATAGTTGACTCCTGTCATAAATATTTATACATGCAAATAAGAATGTAGCTGAAATATGAGAGCTTTTCATAAATTTTTAGCGTCTCTAGAGATGGCTACTTACCAAGGATTTTTCACACAGGGTGACAGTGTGGTTTTAAAACACAAATATTTCCAATTTTTTTTTTTTTTTTCTTAACAATATGTAAATAATGATAGTACAAAATTAAAACAAACAAGCTTCTTCTCTTGGAATTATGACCAAACTCTCTCTGAACATGAAGGTCAGATATACTTTGTAGAGCTTTAGCTTGTCCCAGTGTTTCCTTTCCATTAGTATAAGAAATATTTGTCTTCATAAATTTAGATGACTGATGATTTTTTGGGGACATTTTGACAG
>NW_006922278.1:402546-411229 GCF_000298275.1 Orycteropus afer afer | reverse complement strand
CAACCTTCCTTCCAAGGAGTGGCTGGTGGGTTTGAACCACCAGCCTTCTGGTTAGCAGTCAAGTGCCTTAGGCACTATGCTACCAGAGCTCCTATAAGCCTTTATAGAATACGTGAATTTGAAAAATGTGGCAAATGTTTCTCCACAGTAGAAACAAATGGCAATAATAAAATATTTAAGCACCTTAGGAGCTCTGGTAGCATAGTGCCTAAGACCCACCAGCCACTCCTCAGAAGGAAGATGGGGCAATCTACTTCCGTAGTGATACTACCTCAGAAACCCAAGGAGGGGTCGCTATGAGTTGGGTCTGACTCGATGGCACATAACAACAACAACAACAACAACAACACAAAGTGAGATGATTTCATACTCATTATATCCAGATGAAAATGGATTTATTCAAACAATCTAAATCTAAGCAAAATCTGTTTCTAATATTTTCAATCAATTTAGTATTGCTGAAAAGTCAAAAGAGGTACAAAAACCTGGCAATTTTTCCCTTCTCTCCCCCTAGTGACTGGTATTCATTTTTTTTAAATTAAAGATACTCATAAACCATTAGGAGCTCTGGCAGCTTAGTGCCTAAGGCACTTGACTGTTAACCAAAAGTTCAAACCCATCAGAGACTCCTTGGAAGGAAGATGGGGCAATCTACTTCTGTAGTGATATTCCTTCAGAAACCCAAGGAGGGGTGGCTATGAGTCGGGTGCGACTCAACGGCACATAACAACAACAACATAAACCATTATTAATTTTATCAGCACATATATACAGTTTTTCCTATAGAGTAAATTGAACATTATTAATTTATTATTCCTTTATTACATCCATTTATTGTACTACTACTAAAAGGACATGTTCTCACCTGATATAAAAACAGTACTGGCAACTTCTTAAACTATAAATTATATTACTTGCATCTATTGAAGCCAGCATAGTTTCTGCATCATGAGCAATTAGCATTTATTCCAAATCCATAGAAAAATGCTGAGCTCACTTTACTTCAAAAATGACCTCATTAGATTAATTACATATAGTTACATATAGTTTAGCATTGACCAAAAAAAATAAAATGTTAGGAAACTCACTTTTTGATTACTATACATTCAAAGTAAGGAATGTTAGTCACTGTTCTATGTGCTATACGTCTATTAACATATATGTATACTGTTGATAACAACTCTCAGAAGTAGCAACTACTCTTATGTCCCATTTTACAGATGAGGAAATTGAGTCAAGTCCTAACTTGAGTAATGTTACACAGCTAGTGATTGAGCTGGGCTGTGTCTTACAAGCCATGCCCTTTATAACTGTACTGTCTTGCCTCTCAGAGCATAAATAAGGAATACAAACAAACAAACAAAAAAAAGTGAAGATACAGGAATTAGGAACTGGTTTTATTGTCACTCCTGAAATCCTTTAGTTTGAGAATAATTTTGGGAAGCTGTATAAAGTCAGGAATCTCTCCCTCTCTCTTTTTTTAATTTTCATTGTGATTTGGGGGAAAGTTTACAGAGCAAATTCATTTTTCATATAGCAGTGCATACACATTTTGTTTCATGACATTGACTGCACTTTCGCACAATGTAGCAGCTTGCTTCCTACTTCCTCCCCTTAGTTACCTCTTCCCTGTGTCCTTTCTTCTCATATACTGTCCCATATTCTGGGCTGCCTCCCGTGCAACCACTGCATTCTGTTTTCCCAGAACTGATCGGTTCCTAGAAGTGTATCTACCTGATGTAAATGTTCACCCCACATACCTGTCTTTTTTTTTTTTTTGGCTGGAAGCCACAGGAGTGAGTTCCGTTCTAGACCTGAAAGGTATCTAGGTGCCATAGTCTTAGGGGTCTAACCAGGTTCTATCAAACCAGCAACCTGATCTTTTATTTTCATTTTGAGTTTTGTTCTACATTGTTCTCCCAGTCTACCCAGCATCTCCTGCACCGATCCCCCTCTCAGTGGTTGACAGTGGTAGCTAGGCACCTTCTAGTTCTTCTGGCCTCATGGTCATTTAGGCTGAGGATCACATGGTCTACTAGTCCCTTGAACTATTTGCTTCCATGTCTTTGGTTTTCTTCATTCTTCTTTGCTCTGGATGAGGAGAGACCTATCATTACATCTAGATGGCCGCTTGCCAGCTTTTAAGGCCCTGGTTTCTACTCACTAAAGTAGGGTGTAGAGCAATGGTTTTGTGTAGTATATTATGGCAATTGAGCTTGATGTCCCCTGAAACCATGGTCCTCAGTCCACCGGTTCAACTACTCACTCGCTCAGGGTAGCTGGGCATGGCCAAGAAGTCACCACCACCTTGTCCCTTGTCAGAGTTACTACACACCCAGACATTCTTACAGCACATACAAATGCTTATAGAAACATTTGCCAACCCTATACATGGTCATGGGCACAGTCCCCTCTGTCTAGACATACCTGATCATTCAGCCTGTCTACCCTTCTATCCACCTACAGATCAATGCTAGTCATCCCTGACAACACAGTATAAAAACAAAAAGGTAGCACTGCATGTGCAAAGGGATTCATCTTTCTTGTCTGTACCTCCCATGTACCTCTCTAGGTCTTCCTCCTCCTCAACGCCACCATGTTGGTCACTCTCCTATTATTCCTAAATCTGACTTTGTCCTGGGGATTGAGGATCAAGAAGGATAGCTTTGTAGGTAATACATCAAGCATAACGATGTACTTATTTTAAGCTACATTTTTACCTCAAGTACTTCAGGACTCACAGTAAGCCTTGAAGCCAGTGAAATATCCAAATTGTTTTAAATCAGACAGGTAGACAGAAGGGTACCTCCAGGCCAATTCTTAATCCTTAAGACGTTTTCCCACAATTCCTTTTTTGCCTCCTTTGTGCTTTATTTTTAAAACTTAAGACCATATTCATACCCATTATATTTACTTTACCAGAACTTAATTTCAAATTTCCTGTTACTTCAAATACCAGCGACAATAATAAAAGCCACAAAACCTTATTTTTTCACATTTGCTTATTTGTATTAGAGGTTACAATGCTAATATTTTAAAGGTGATCATGGTGATGAAAAAGGGATTGATTTGGGTAATCTCTTGCTTTTCAGTGTTCTGGAAGAACATAATGGTTTCTCACAACCCTCAGATGGTGTTGAATCTTTACTGACAAAAGCATTTCTGAATACGAACAAAGTATTTGATGTTATTACTACCCAAACCATAACCAACTGCCTTCGAGTTGATTCTGACACATAACGAACCTATAGGACAGAGTAAAACTGTCCCAAAGGGTTTACAAGGCTGTAGTCTTTATAGAGGAGCTCTGGTGGTGTAGTGCCTAAGATATTTGACTACAACCAGAAGGCTGGTGGTTCAAACCCACACACCACCTCTCCTCAGAAGGAAGATTGGGCAATCTATTTCCATAGAGGTACTGCCTTGAAAAGCCAAGGAGGGTCGCTATGAATTGGATCTGACTCCATGGCAGTGAGTTTGATTTTTTAGTCTTTATAGAAACAGACTGCTAGAGCTTTCTTCTGTGACATGGCTGGTAGGTTGAAACGACCAAACTTTTGGTTAGCAGCTGAGATCACTCTATTATGACACCAGAGTGCCTGTTGCTAGTACCATATGCCCTAAAACTGAATATTAGACTAAATATTTGGTGATACTATGTAGCTCTGGTGGTATAGTGGGTAAGGCATTTGACTGCTAAATAGAAGGTCAGCTGTTCAAACCTATCAGCTGCTCTGCAGAAGGAAGATAGTGCAATGTACTTCCAAAAAATTTACAGCCTTGGAAACCCAATGGGGGTTTCTATGAGTCAGAATCAAATCAACAACAGTGAGTTTTTTCTTTTTATTATTTTTTTAATGTATCATTGAAAAAGATGAACAGTAAGGATAGAATAGGAAAATATAAAATAATAGTGGCTTGCCACAAAGGAATGGTAGTATTTCTTTGAGATCTTTATATGAGTACTTTTAGGTTTCTTTCCATTTCTAGACATGTCTCTACCCACAGAAATTCCTAAACACCAAACTAGAGACAGGGGTTTAACATTACATTTCAGTTGTGTAAATGATGTTCCATATCTTACTCTCTTATTGTCTTTTTTCTTTTGCCCACTGTTGTGTGAGAGAATGTCTTGAAGTCTTGAAAATTCTGTTTACTTTTACTAGAATTGAGGTTAAATTCATAACACTTCAGTTATCACAGATAGTTTTTGGAAATCCTTTTATAAAAAACTGCTATAAAGATGTACCATTTGCGATAGATGTATTCCTGAAATTTGCTGTGTAAACAAATTTATATTAACTTCAGTAGGGAAATTAGTTATGTATAAAACAAACAAGCAAAAAAAAATGGTGAATTATTTTGTAAAATGAAGAATTATTTTTCAAAGTGATAATAATCCCCAAAATGTATCTGCCTCATAAGTTGGATATTTGTATATCAAGTTTTCTTAAATCAGATATTTTATTTACTGGCTGGCAATTAAAACACTACAAAAAATACAAAACAAAAAACAACACCGTACTTTCTTGCTTTGGACCTTGATAGCAAATTGACAATAGTGATCAAACACAGAAACACAAAAAACAGCATTCTTTGAGTTATAATGTGAGAAATTGATGGAGGGTCAAGAAAGTGATAAACTTATCATGCTATCTCAAAGAAGCAAAATTAATTTCCCATCCAATATGGAGGGGATATAGTTAACAATGGCATAACAGTGTACCCTCTTCTAACATTCAGTAGTCACTATTACTCACTTATTATTGAGTTGACTCCAACTCATGACAACTCTGTTTGCATTAGAGTAGAACTGTGCCCCAGAGATTCCAGTGGCTGATTATTTGGAAGGAGATGGCTGGCCAGGTCTTTCTTCCTCTCTGTGAACTCCAATCTCTAATCTTTCACTTAGCAGCTAAGCTCATTAACAGTTTGCACCATCCAGGATCTCTATTAAACATTCAATAATCATCTGCAATTCAGGATTTCAGTTGAATTAAGGATTGTCCAGTTCCATGACCTTTGATTGAAGACCAGACTGAAGTACCAAAAGCTGCCCACTCTTGTCAATGCGTATTGTGTTTGCAGGAGAGTGCTCTATAGTTTAGAAAGCTACCTTCTATGCTCAATAATCCTAAAAATTAGCTTAACAAAAACCATCAAATTTGTTTCTGTAAGCATGGTCATAACGATGTAAATTTCTTCAAAATTCAGACCTACCTGTGATCATAGAATTTAGAAATTTAGTATCTCTGACAGTGCCCTTAACTTTAACTTCAAAAATATTATTCTAATTATTTTACAGCTAATGACAATGTATTTTTAATGCTGTAATATGTCTTTTTTGTTTAAATTTTAGAAACATTAAAGAAGATCTCCATAAATAATAGAAAAACTATAGATAAAGAGAATTTACAATAATTATTCAAATTGACCCAATTACCTCATGCTTGAGTTCGAGCCTAAACAAAACAAAACAAAACAAAAATAAATAAAATAAAATAAACTCTTCATCTAGATATTTGAATAAGGTATTAGATCATGATGGTTGGAGAAAGGAATTTTTTAATATTTGGAGGAATTTTCTCTTCTTTGTTTTCTCTTAAAAACATATTCATATAGCTGTTCAAAATTTCAAAGTGAAAATTCAGAATTAATATGATACTATTTTTTTCCTACAAAATTAGCTAACATATTTTAAAAAGAAAAAATTCTGGTTTCTTATTCTTTTCTAAAAATATACTTTCATCATTTTCAATTAAACTCTAGGTTTTGCGATAATATTATACACAAATACCAGTAGATAATAAAATGTATTAAACAATTAAGGCTTCTCATTAAAAATGAAAAATGATAGAATGAGAATGTGAAGCTGAATCAAGAGTGAGACAATAGGACCAAGACTATGTTTTCACTGTGCTGAAAAACAGTATTTTCTCTGCCAGTGTAATCCACTAGCACCAGGACCACCAAAAATGTTTCCGCTAAAGTGACATTGTCTGATATGGTAGACACTGTCCCATGTGGCTACTGAGCACTTGAAATGGGTCTAGTCTGAATGTAGATAAGCTATAAATATAAACACACACCAGATTTCAAAGATTTATTATGAATATAATATAAAATATTAATATTTTATGTTAATTATATGTTAAAATGATAATATTTCATATATATGAGCTTGAAATATATTAGTTAAATTAACTTTAACTTTTTCCTTTTTTTATTTTTTTAATGCGTCTATTAGACAATTTCAGAATTCACATATCACTCACACATGTAACTTACGTTTCACTTATATTGCACAGAACTGCTCCAGAGCATCAACATTTGTTTTTTAACTCAACTGATACATCTCCATCATTTGAATTGCAAAGGTAAAAGTTAAATACTAAAAATATCAAAAAATATAGATGAGTCTCAATTAAAATTTGTAATCTCCTTTCAAATCTCAATCCCCTAATGGAATCAGTGCTAATAATTTGCTGCTTTTTCATGTTTCCCTTTGTTTTTGTAAATGCATTAATAGATAAATACAGGTGCATATAGATAGCTTATGGTTTTGTTATTGTTTTTTGTCCAAAATGGGATCAGACTGTATCTATAATTGAGTAACTTGCTTTTTCATCCTAAATGTTTATAAAGGAAATTTTTACTTACAACCGTCTATTTTTTTAAAAAAATTTCTTCATTGGATGTTTAACCTACCAAAATATATCATTATGACATATTTTAAATGACTAGGAGCTTTGGTAGCGTAGTGCCTAAGGTACTTGACTGATAAACCAGAAGGCTGGCGGTTCAAACCCACCAGCCACTCCTCTGAAGGAAGGTTGGGCAATCTACTTCCATAGTAATACTGCTTCAGAAACCGAAGAAGGGGTCGCTACGAGTTGTGTCCGATTCGACAGCACATAACAACAACAACAACAAGTTAATTATTAGGAGTTCTGGTGGAGCAGTTGTGTATTGCCTAAGGTGTTTAACTGCTAGCCAGAAGCCTGGAGGTTCAAATCCACCAGCCAGAAGAAGATTGAGCAATCTACTTCTATAGCCATATACCTCAGAAACCCGAGGAGGGGTGGCTATTGGAAAAAAACACCAAATTTTCAAGTGAGGAGTAATACTTGACAAACATAGATAAGCACATGTGCTCGCTCATTGTTTTGTTTAAAATCTTGCAGCTCTTTTCATTGTCTTCATGATTAAGTTCAGATTCCTTAGCTGGTCTTCATAAATTAGACCCAGTTTGTGGTTCCAGCATCATTTCTCAAACTCCCTTCTTACACACTAAGCTTTAGCAATTCTGAACTTTTCTGTATTTAAGATAGAATATTTCTCTTTCCTTAGATATTTGCAGTTTCCCCAGCCTTGACTCAGACTTTTACCAAAATTTTATTCCTTTCAAGAATCTTCTTTATAGACTGAATAACCAAAGCACTATCGAAGAACAACAAAGTAGAAGGTCTCACACTCCCAGATCTCAAAATCTACTTTACAGCCACAGTAGTCAAAACAGCCTGATACTGGTACAATGACAGACACATAGACCAATGAAACAGAATTGAGAATCCAGAAATAGATCCATCGACTTATGGTCAGCTGATCTTTGACAAAGGGCTGAAATCCATTATGTGGGGGAAGAGATGGTCTGTTTAACAAACGGTGCTGGCAAAACTGGATATCCATTTGCAGAAAAATGAAACAAAATATGTACCTCACACCATATACAAAAACTAACTCAGATGGATCAAAGACTTGAATGTAAAACCTAAAACTATAAAGTTCCTCAAGGAAAAACTAGGGGCAAATTTAGGAGCTTTAGTTTATGGCATAAACAGACTGTCAAGCATAACCCAAACTTCACAAATAGCTGAAGACAAATGAGATGAATGGGATTTTCTAAAAATTAAATTTTTATGTGTTTCAGAAGACTTCTCCAAAAGAGTCAAAAGAAAACCTACAGATTGGGAAAAAATATTTGGCAATGACATATCTGACAAGGGACTCACCTCTAATATTTATAAGAAAACTCCAACACCTCAATAACAAAAAGACAAATAATCGACTTAAAATTGCACAGAAGACATGAACAGATACTTCAACAAAGAGGATATTCAGGTGGCCAGCAAATACATGAAGAAATGCTCATGATCATTAGCTCTCAGAGAGATGCAAATCAAAACAATGAGATATCACCTCACCTCAGCACTAAAGCCAAAGTTCAACAAGACAGAAAATAACAAATGCTGGCGAGGTTGTGGAGAGATTGGGACTCTCATACAATGCTGGTGGAATTGTCAAATGGGACAACCTCTGTGAAAAGCAGTATGGTGATTCCTTAAAAAACTAGACTTAGAAATACCATTTGACCCAGCAATCCTGTTGCTAGGTATATATCGTAAAGAAGTGAAAGCCAGGACAAGAACAGATATACGCACATCCTTGTTCTTCACAGGACTGTTTACAACAGCAAAAAGATAGAAACAACCTAGGTGCCCATCAACAGAAGAATGGATAACCAAACTATGGTACAAAAACACAATGGAATACTATGCAACACCAAAGAATAATGTAGAATTTGAAAAACACCACATAACATGGATGAACTTGGAGGACATTGTGCTGAGTGAAATAAGTCAATCACAGAAGGACAAATATAGTATTAGTTCATTATTGTAAA
>NW_006922278.1:373112-385642 GCF_000298275.1 Orycteropus afer afer | reverse complement strand
CTCTAAAAAGTATTTTTTCCTGAGCTTACAGAAATTGAGTCAGATTTTCCCTCTTTGGGAACAAGAAGAGATGTATAGTGGCTTCTTTTCAGGGCAATAATATACTTTGCAAGTTTAATTCTACTCCAAGGAATAACTCACTGGGTTGACTCATTCATTCCTTGTGCTCCAAAGGAATACATGAAACTGGTATCTTTTCCATTGCTCCACAGAAAACTAGATGGGTGATCTCAAGTTGGGCATTTCACCTCTTCAGATTTCAGTTGTTGATACTCAAAACTTTTGGATGAATATATTCCATCTTGTACAAAAATATTGAACCAGGTTGAGTAGCATTTTTAAAGTTAGAAGTACCAAACAAATAGGAAACTGGATATATAGAAAAAGTAATAGCACAGTGCCTAAGGCACTTGAGTGCTAACCACAGGACTGGTGGTTCAAACCCACCAGCCACTCCTTGGAAGGAAAGTTGGGCAATCTACTTCTGTAGTGATACTGCCTTGGAAACTCAAGGAGGGCTCGCTACGAGTTGTGTCTGACTCAGTGGCACATGACAACAACAACCCTCATAGTGTCAATTATGACTCACAGGCACCAAATAGGATAAAGTAGAAGACTTTCTGGAAGCAGACTGTCTCATTTTTCTTTCACGGTGCTGCTGGGGGTTTCGGACCATCAACATTTTGGTGATTAGCCAGATGCACCACCAGCCTCCATAAACAATTCAGTGAATGGGTATTTATTCTCTCCATCTTTTGTAAACTGTTTCTTTTGAATGGTTTAAAATCAGAAAAGGTATATGACAGGGTTAAATCTTTTCACCATGTTTATTCAATCTGTGTGCTGAGCAAATAACCCAAGAAGCTATATGAAGAAGAACCTAGCATCAGGAATGGGGGAAAGCTCATTAACAACTTGCAGATGATACAACCTTGTTTGCTGGAAATGAAGATGACTTGTAGCACTTAATGACAAAGATCAAAGACTGCATACTTCACTATAGATTATACCTCAACATAAAGAAAACCAAAGTCCTCACAATTGGACCAATAAACAACACCGTGATAAATTGAGAAAAGATTGATGTTGTCAGAGATTTCATTTTACTTGGATCCACAATCAACACCCATGGAAGCAGCAGACAAGAACTCAGACAATGTATTGTACTGGGAAAATGTGCTGCAAAAGACCTCTTTAAAGTGTGAATGAGCAACAATGCCACTTTGAAGACTACAAGATGTTCCTAACCCAAGCCATGGTATTTTCAGTTGCCTCATATGCATGTGAAAGATGGACAATGAATAAAGAAGAAAAGAATTGATGCCTTTGTCTTATGGTGTTGACATAAAATACTGAAGATACCATGGACTTCCAGAAGAATGAACAATTCAGTCCTGAAAGAAGTCTTCTTTAGAATGCTTCTCAGCAGGAAAAAGGGCCAGACTTCGACTAATGGCCTCTGATCATAATGTTAGAAGGAGAAGGATATCATGCTTGGTAAAGCAGAGTTTCAGCAAAAAAGGAGAAAACCCTCGATGAAATGGATTGACATACCAGCTGCGACAAGGCACTCAAGCATAACAAATACTGTGAGGGTGACACGGGCCTCGGCAGTGTTCATGCTGTTGTACACAGGGTTGCTAAGCATTGGAGTCAACTCGATGGGACCTGACAAAAACATTTATTTTGATGTAAGTGTATCTCATGTACAATTGTAGGATATAGAGAAATCTTATTTTCCTTTTATCTATTTTCCCCTGATGGAAACATCTTGCAAAAGTATAGTACAATATCACTATACACACACAAGTACAAGTAAATCTGGAGGATTATAAGAAATATCAGTAAATTCTACCAAAATCAATATCCTGATTGTGATACTGTACTATTATCACATCCTTCCGAGGAGTGGCTGGTGGGTTTGAATAG
This sequence comes from Orycteropus afer afer, assembly GCF_000298275.1. Classification (NCBI taxonomy): domain Eukaryota; kingdom Metazoa; phylum Chordata; class Mammalia; order Tubulidentata; family Orycteropodidae; genus Orycteropus; species Orycteropus afer. The sequence goes on along the minus strand of NW_006922278.1, from coordinate 383,713 downwards.
CCAGCCTTTTGGTTAGCAGTCTAATGCCTTAGGCACTAGGCCACCAGAGCTCCTTATCACATGTGTAAATTTGTGTATCTATATCCACAGTTCTGATACAGAAAAAATCCATCACCCAAAGAATCTGTTTTGTTGTGCTTTTATGACTACTGCCATCTTCCCCGCCTTCCATTCCTAAATTCTGAGGACCACAAATTTGTTCTTCATTCCTATAGTTTTGTAATTTTAGGAATGTTATATAAATAAATTTATATAGTATGTAATCTTGTGGGATTAGTTCAGTTAATATTTCTCTGGGACTCATCCAAGTTGCTGCATATATCCATAATTTCTTGTTATTGTTGAGTAGTACTCCATGGAATGGATGTAACACCATTTGTTTAACCATTTAACCATTTACCTACTGAACAATATCTGGGCTACATCTAGTTTGAGGCTCTTACAAATAAACCTGCTATGATATTCATTTTCTACATTTTTTTGAAAATATGTTTTATATTTATCCATTTTGCTTTTCCTTCCAAGAATTTTTGGTAGCATACCGGAAACTTGAGGAGGCAGTCATCTTGAGGAATGAGATCATATATATTTACATAAATAAAATGATGTAGAGGAGTATGAGCAGGCAAATATGTAGATAGTAGTGAAATTGTAGTGACAAGCTGAAACACAAATAATTTTTATGCCAAAAAACTTATTCAGTTACCCAAAAATTGTACCCAGACTTTTCTGAAGTTCGAGGAATAAATAAAGCCCTTTTGATGCTTCCTGCATCATTCAATATTTTGCCCATAAAATCCTTCAATATTACAACTAAAAGCTTGCTTTTTTTACTCAGTTCTTTTAGCTTGGGAAATGCTGACCGTGTTCTTCTTTTTTTAATTTTCTGTCCAGGTCTTTGCACATGTCATTATACTACTTAACTTTGCCCTCTGTACCCACTCGTTGAAATCGTCTGTTTAGCTCTCTTACTTCACTGTTTCTTCCATTCACTTTAGCTATACTCCACTGAAGATCAAATTTCAGAGTCTCTTCTGACTTCCTTTTTGGTCTTTTCTTTCATCCCTGTTTTTTTTTTAATGTCCCTTTGCTTTGTTATGTATGACGTTCTTGATGTCATCCCCCAACTTGCCTGGTCTTCAGTCACTGGTATACCATACATGAAATCTATTCTTCTGATGGTTTCTAAATTCAGGTGGGATATAGTCAAGATTATATTTGTCTCTCATAGACTTGTTTTAATTTTCTTCAGTTTCAACTTAACTTGTGTTTAAGCAATTGATAGTATGTTCCACAGTCAGTTCCTGGCTTTGTTTTGACTGATAAGATTAAGACTCCCCATCATCTCTTTCCTCAGATACATTTGTTTTGATTCCTGTGTATCCCATCTGGTGAGATCCATGTGTATAGTCACCATTTATGCTGTTCAAAAAAGGTATTTGCAATGAGTAAGTCCTTGCTCATGCAAAATTCTGTGATGTGATCTTTGGCTTCATTTCTGTCACCAAAGCCATATATTCCAGCTACCAATGCATCTTCTTTGTTTCCAACATTTGCATTCTAATCACCAGTAATTATCAATACATTTTGATTGCATGCTTGATCAATTTCAGACTGCAGAACTTGGTTAAAATCTTCAGTTCCTTCATCATTGGCTTTAGTGTTGAACCAAGCCAAACCCATTTCCATGGTAGTGACCCTCACATGGTTTCCAAGGCAGTAAATATTTATGGAAGCAGATTTCATCATCTTCCACCTTCAGAGCAACTAGTTGGTTCAAAGTGCTTACCTTCTGGTTCATAGCCAAATGCCTTACCTACTGTGGCACCAGAGCTCCTTGGCTTTAGTGTTGGGTGCATAAATTTGAATAATTGTCATTTTAACTGGTCTTCCTTGTTTTGTTTTTGTTTTTAGATGCTGTAGAGTCACCTCAGACTCTTAGTGACCCTATGCACAACAGAACAAAGCACTGCCTGGTTGTGCATTATCCTCACAATCATTGCTATGCTTGAATTCATTATTGTAGCAACTGTGTCAATCCATCTTGTTGAGCATCTTCCCTTTTGTTGCTGACCCTCTATTACCAAGCATGATATCCTTCTCCAGGGACCAATATCCTTCTACTGGTTCCTTCTGACAACATGATCTAAGTATCTGAGACGAAGTCTGGCCATTCTCACTTCTAAGGAGTGTTCTGTCTCGACTTCTTCCAAGACAGATTTTTTCTTTCTTTTTTTTCATTCTCTGGCAGTCTGTGGTATTTTCAGTATTCTTCATCAACACCACAATTCAAATGCATCACTTCCTTCTTCAGTCTTCCTTATTCATAGTCTACCTTTCACATGTATATGAAGTGATTGCAAATATTCTGGCTTGGGTCAGGCACACATTATTCTTCAATGTGACATCTTTGCTCTTTAACACTTCCAAGAGGTCTTTGGCAACAGATTTGTCCACTGCAATATGTCACTGGGTTGCTTGATTGCTACTTCCATGGGTGTGGTGGTTAAGTTTGTGTGTCAGCTTGGCTAGGCTTGGTTGAGTGGCTGGACAGCTGGATGTAGTATTTCCCATGATGAGACTGGTAATCAACTCCATGGTGGAATCTATTGGGAGTAGCTGAGTAGCTGCCTTTGGGTATGTGGTCTGCTTCCCGTATATAAGAAGCAGCTTTGGGAATGGTCTCTAGCTTATGGCATGCTTGAACACTGCATGTAGCCGTGTCATTGTTCTGCAGCCTGCCATGCTCCATCAACCTTGGGACTTTCAATGGACTTGAATTAATGGCCTGCTGTGTGGTTTGGTAACATTGGGACTGTGTTTTTTACTTGTCAACCTTGGGCTTGTCAGCCTCAGCAGCCAGCAGCTGTCTGAGTGAAGAAAAACCTCCAGCTTCAGTGGGCCAGGAGCAGAAGGCAGAGCTGAAGCCCAAGGTTGAGGGGCTTTCTCACAGCCCCTAGAGCCCAGCACTTTGAACTGGGATTTAAAGCCTCCAGACTGTAAGAGAATAAACTCCTGTTTGTTCAGGCATCCCATTTGTGGTATATTTCTGTCAGAGCAGCACTAGGTAACCAGAAAAATGGGCATTAATTGTGGATCCAAGTAAAATGAAATTCCTAACAACTTCAATCTTTAATCCATTTTTTGTGATATTGCTTATTGGTTTAGTTGTGAGGATTCTTCTTTTCATTTTGTTGAGGTGTAATCCATTCTTTGATCATCATTAATAATTGCTTTCAGTGATCAAGTTTGTATCATCCGCATATCACCAGTTCTTATAAATTTCCTCCAATCCTAATGCTGTTTTTTTCATATAGTCCAGATTCTCAGATTATTTGCTCTACACACAGATTGAATAAGTGCGGTGAAAGGATATAACCCTGATGGACACCATGTAGGCATATAGATATTATCGTATCACTTTTTACTTCAGGAGAGATATTGAATGTTCTTTTTGACAATGAATGTGACTCCATTCCTCTCCAATTTGTCATTGTCAGCATTGTAGACCATAGTCCTGGTTCAGAATGAACAATACCAGTCCATGTCAGCTCAGTAATGCCTAGGATATTGCTCCTTATGCATTCCATTTCATTCTTGACAACTTTCAATTTTCCTAGTTTATACTTCAAAATTCCATGTTCCAATTATTAATAGATTCCTGCAGCTGTTTCTTTTCATTTTGAGTCATGCCACATCACAAATGAAGGTACAGAAAGCTTTACTCCATCCATCTCATTCAGAGCAATACTACTTTGAGGAGGCAGCTCTTTTGCAGTTGTATTTTGAGTGCCTTCCAAACATAGACACTCTATCTATCAGACAATGTTCCTTTGCTATTCATAAGGTTATCAGAAGTCAATTTTTTCAGAAGTAGACTTAGCCACTTCCTTCTTCCAAGTCTGTCTTAGTCTGGAAGATCTGCTGAAACTGTCCACCATGAGTGACCCTGATGATATTTGAAATAATGGTGGCTTAGCTTCTATCATCACCTAACAGTCAAGCCACCTCAGAATGACAAATTGACAAATGAGTGGTGGAGAATATATATACAGACTATTAAAGAAAGGAATTTAGTGCATACATAAAAAAAATACAACCATTTAATGATAAAGAGTGTAGTAAAAAATGCCCATGTTAATAAAAATCATTTTGGAGGTTTGCTTTATAAAGGAAAATTATCAGTTATATTTATAAAAATTGGACTTCCAGTAAGATGGAAGAATACAAAGACAAGCGACACAGACCCTCAACCGACACAGACCCTCTTCAACAAAGAACTGAAAAACCAATTGACAGATACAGAAGAAAATCCTGGAGCCCTGAGCTTTGAAAGGAACTACACAGAAGTGGATTAGGTAACAATTAGTGGAAAAACCTGACCAAAAACAGTGAGTACAGAGATGGTCAGAACTCTGGACTATCAGCTACTCCTATGGGACCAACAGCCTGAATATTTCCAAGTGGTGTTGGGACCTGAGAATTAACCAAAAAATCATCCTTGGTCACCAAGGACTGCAGGGAAAACTGCTCTGGTGGCCTATGACTAGGAAGGGAGACAACCTGGTTGTGGACTTTGTGCTGTCCGGAGGGTGGAGCCATTTTGATTTTTTACACATGGCAGCCATTTTGGATATTCAAAGTGACCGAGGGTGCAGCCATTTTGAAAGTTTACAAGCGGTGGCCATTTTGGATATTTAAAGTGACTGAGGGCACAGCCATTTTGAATCTTTAGAAGTGGAAACCATTTTGGATTTTAAAGTGATAGCATTCTCATTCGGATTCCAGGGACCTAAGAACTGGCCCTATTTGCCAGGGTTGGCAAGGACATATGAGAGGCTGACAAAGGAAAGGAGACAGGTGGTGAGTGTGTAAGTGCTGTCAACTAGTGAACAGAGGAGCACAGACCAGTACCCTGCCTGCATAGATAACATACAAACAAAATAAAGAAAACAAGAATTGTAGGCAAGTCACCCAACATATAATCACCAATTAAATATAAACACAAAAACATCACAATGCCTCGGAGACAACAGAGCATCACAGTCCACACAAAGAAGCAGGAGAAACACAGGACCAGGATACAGACTCAAAACATATCCCCAAAGAAGAACTCCCTGATGAGGAATTCAAAATAATTATACTTAGGTATCTTCAAAGGATTTAGAGAGAGACCAAGGAAAACACAGACAAAACTCTAGAAGAATTTTGGAAGAAAATACAAGAACAAAATGACAAAATAAATGAAAAATTAGAAATGATTCAAAATCTATAGGTAGATATCCATAAGTAAATAGATAACACATTGGAAGGGCAAAGGAGTAGAATTGATGCAATGGAAGACAGAATTAATTAGATTAAAGACAAATACCTGAATACTTCTTTGGAAAAGTATCAGTCAGAAAAAAGATCAGAAGAAAGCCTAAGATTCATGTGGGATACCATCAAAAGGAATAAACTATGGGTCACTGGAATTCCAGAACAGGAAGAGAAAAAGAAAACCACTGAGAAAATTGTCCAAGATTTATTGGAAGAGAACTTCCTTGATATGATGAAAGATTAAAATATATCCATTCAGGAAGTCCAATGAACCCCAAACAGGATAGATTCCAAAAGAAAATCACCAAGACATATCATTATCAAACTCACCAAAACCAAAGACAAAGAAAGAATCATGAGAGCAGCATGGGAAAAATGAAAAGTTACCTACAACAGGCAACCAAAAAGACTAAGCTCAGATTTCTTGGCAGAAACCATGCAGGCAAGAAGACAATGGGATGGTGTATATAAAACCTTGAAAGAGAAAAATTTCCAACCAAGAATTATGTACCCAGCAAAATTGTTCCTCAAATATGATGGTGAAATTAGGATATTTCCAGATAAGCAGAAATTAAGGGAATTTGTTAAAATCAGACAGCTTACAAGAAATGTTAAAGGGAGTCCTTTGGACAGAGAAGCAACAACAGCCAACAACAACTGACCATTAATACACATGATGTTATAACCCAGAAACCAACCCAGCTATGGAAGTATCCAAAGTAAATAAGCATACAAGATTGGAAAAAGAGAACCAGAGACATCAATTGACAAATGAGGACAACTACAAACTAAAAAGAGGGAAAAAACTATGTTGTTACAGAACTTCTAGATGGTAGGGATGTCAAGACAACTACAAGATAGAATGGACTGTTCTAAACTTGGAAAGAAAACTGTAAACCCCAAAGAAAAATGATAAACCTTCACATCAAAATAAGAAAGAGGACAAGCACAAATATTTAGCAAATACTAAACCCATAGCAACAAAGGAAGTGATAACACTATTCATAAAAGAGATCTCTGAACAGAAAATTATATGGAACAAAGAAATCATCACCATGAAAAAGCATATAACAAAAATGACAGCAACAAATATATATTTGCTGATAATTACAGATCTGGCAAGGAACTTATCTCTAAGATTTATAGACAACTCTAATGCCTCAACACCAAAGGAATTAACAATCCAATTGAAAAATGGGCAGAAGACATGATTAGACACTTCACCAAGGAGGATATTCAGGTGGCCAGCTAGTACATGAAGGGATGCTCACAGTCATTGACTGTCAAAGAGATGCAAATCAAAACAACAATGAGATACCATCTCACCCCAGCACTGATGGCAAAGTTCAATGAGAGAAAATCACAAATGCTTGTGAGGATGTGGAGAGATTGGGACTCTCGTAAACTGCTGGTGGGACCTTGAAGTGATACAACCACTATAGAAAGCAGTCTGGCGATTCCTTAGAAAGTTGGAATTGGAGATACCATTTAACCCAGCAATCCCATTACTAGATATATATCCTAGAGAGGTGACAGCTGTACAGGAACAGATATATGCACACTCATGTTCATCGCAGCACTATTTACAATAGCAAAAAGATGGAAACAACCTACATGCCCATCAGTGGAAGAGTGGATGGCCAAACTGGTACATACACATAATGGAATGCTATGTAGCACTAAAGAATAATGTAGATTGTGCAAAACACCGCATAACGTGGATGAACTTGGAGGACATTATGCTGAGTGAAATCAGTCAATCACAGGACAAATATAGTATTAGTTCATGGTTGTGGAGGTTCTAGGAAAGGTATATATATGGAGGGAAACTTTCTTTGTTAGTTGCCAGGAGGAGGAGGGGAGGGGAGGGAACACAGAAAAAAAAAAAATTGCATTGACCCATATCACTTTAGTTTTGTATATTTCACTGAACATAAATTATATTTCAATAAAACACATTTTAAAAATATTTATGAAAATTATGTACTCAGATTTTGGCTAATTCAATATAATCAAGGTTTGCCTTTCATCATAGTATTTTGATTCCTTCATAGAAACATGACAATTAATTGAATTGCCTAATCAATCGATAATCTTCTATAAAATTCAAAGTTACCCATCTTACAAGGAACAAAGTTTGACATTGCTAATTCAATTCATAAAAGGATCTAGATCTCTAATTTTGATTTAATTTTGACTGCTAACCAGAAGGCTGTTAGTTCAAACCCACTAGCAACTCTTTGGAAAGAAGACTGGGAAACCTACTTCCGTAGAGATACTGCCTTGGAAACTCAAGGAGGGGTCACTATGAGTCAGAATCGACTTGATGGCAGTGAGTTTGTTTGTTTGTATTTCTCCCAAATTAAAGACTTGACTCTGTGGTAAGAAATAGGGACTAAAGGATGAATGATACTTTCTAGAGTAACTCACAGTCTCACAATTGGAAAATCTCACTTATGTTTTGCAGTGGAAAGGATTGGAAATATATAGTAAGACTTATTAAAATATACAGTAAAACGTATGAAAGCCAGAATCTGTATATGACAGAAATCTGTCAGAGAAGGAAAATTCAAATATTTTCCATTAATAGAGAGTGATAGAAAAGTGGGAAGACTGTACCTTGTCAAAGGCAGAAAATTTGTGAGACCCAGAAAAAGAGGGCAGTCTTGTCAAGTTTCAACTTTCACAAGTCTCACTGTATTTGGAGTTCTCAAGAGGTACACATAGTTAAGGCTTCGCCACTAACTGAAAGGTTGGTTATTCAAACCCACCCAGGGGAGCCTCTGCAGTAAGGCCTGGTGATCTGTCTATGAGAGGTCACAGCCATGAAATTCCTATGGAGCACAGTCCTAATCTGAAACATATGGGGTTTCCATGAGTTGGAATTGATTTGATGGCAACTGATTTGGTTCTCCATACAATGGTTGTATAACAGTCAGTGTGTGCAGACAGCATTTCATTATCCATTAACCCTCATGAAAAGACACTATTCTGTTAAATGAGGTATGTGTTTTCTTTCTCCTTGAGGTAGAAGTGGAATAAGAAATATTACAGAAAAGAAATAGTTTCTAATCTCCTATGTAGAATAAGTTAATTTAAGTGGTTACATATTAATCAATTAGCACCTTTGCAATCAATTAGCACCCCTCCTTATTTTTACAGCCATCTGTTAAACTGTCTTTGCAACAATTTATTCCTTCATTCATAAATATTGATTAAGCTTCCGTTTGGTGACAGGCACTGTGATACATGCTGAGAATAAAATAATAAAACAAAAAGTTGCTGAACTAAAAATGTTTAATCTTCTTTCTAGGCATAATAGTTCACTGTTCTCCTCATGGAGCATTTATTAGGGGAACCTAACCCAGTCTTGAGTTGAGAGGAGAAGAGATATTCATGTCAATTCCTAAGGATGAATCACAGTTTTTCATAAGTTGTCATTATCCTCACACAGTGGGAGTTATTAAAAAAATGTTATGTAGGAGTTTGACATGACAAACTTCTTTTTAAGTAGAGCTGGAATGAGATGTGGAAATCATCATATTTATACTACAAAATTAAAGAGAAATGAGTCCTTTCAATTCTGAAAAGAGGTATTTTAGAATTTTACTCAATGATTTTGAATAACTTAACCTGCAGATGATAAATGAGGAATAGATTTTCCTAGAGCAAAGCAAGTCTATACAATTTGAGTTCATTTTTAATTTTTGTATTTAAAAAAATACTGATTATGTTTTATATTCAATTATGATGAATTTTCTGGCCATTCTTAATTATCTAAAGAGTAACTTATCTTTTTGGGATCCTCAAAAGTCTGAAATTATTAAGGCATAAATGCATATACTATATTACTTGTAATTTTTTATTAAAACATAAGGTACACAATAATATTAAACTTTCTGATCAGTCCCAATCACTTCAAAGCTATATACACAATGTTGACTATATTCATTACTTTAAAGAAATTCACTGATGCTATAATTACATCAATTATAACACTGGGTAAAGTGAAATATACAGAAACTTTTGCTAACTAATGATACAACCTCTTAGTATGTAAAATTTTCTTATTAATAAAGCCACTTAACTACTCCAATTATTCTGAAGATGATATATATATAAAAGTCAAGAAGAAAATAAATTATATATTTAAGCATAGGATTCTATTGTCTTGCTCAAATTTAGAATTAATAGTCTCATTTCACTGATAATGTGTAATATCTATAACTTATGCCAATTTAAATTGCAAGCTGGTTACAACCACTAAAAACATATTTGTATTTATGCCTCAGCACAGCCTTGTCATCCATTCACCATACCATAATGTGAAAATAAAGCTATGATAGTCCCTTTTGAAGAAGGAACTTTCAAACTCTGCTAGGCTTTATGTACTTTTAAAATGTGAATGCACTGTAATTGTTGATGTCATTAAAACCATTATAGGAGACCCCATTTATAAGTATCTAGAGTCGACGGCAAATAACAACAACAACAACAAGTTATAGTCTTATTGACCAATTAGGAGTGAAGGGCAAGAAAGTAGATTACAATGCTTATTACTATTTTTTCATGTTTATAACTTAACTATCCTTGATAATAGATTTTTCACTATATGCAAACTGTGTCCTTAAATTTTATCAATCTTCATAATCGAAATATTCCATTAATCTCATTATACAAACAAAAAACCCATTGTTACTGAGTCATTTCTGACTCATAGTGATCCTATAGGACCCATAAGGGTCTCCAAATCTTACGGAAACAGACTGTCACAACTTTCTCCCTTGGACCTGCTGGTGTATTCCAACCACTAACCTTTTGTTAGCAGCTGAGCACTTAGCCACTGATAATAAGATTCTATCTTATTATACAGAATTAGAGAAAGAATAAATCCAGCCACTTTGAAGGATTAGTGCTCAACTTACTTCCTTAGACATGGCCAGAACCAGACTGATTAATTGTGTTAGTGGAGAAAGTGAGATAAAAAGGTAAACATAAGGTAGGTATAAAGTCAAACTAAGTTCATGATATCTGAGGATGAATATTCCACTGTGGATGACAGAAAGAGAGGGAGAATAAGCACAAGTTTATGCTATCACTCTTAGTGAGAGGTGTGAGGTCGATGCTCACTCATTAGCCTACATTTTCTCTTTGTGTACCTGTTAAGGGCAATTTAAAGAGAGAGAGAAAAAAAAAAAAAAAAAACTTTTGAGGAAATCAGATAGGCTAATTATTGATACAAATATTCTGACTCTATAGAAAAGGAATGTATGAAGTATGAA
>NW_006922278.1:369478-370642 GCF_000298275.1 Orycteropus afer afer | reverse complement strand
TCATCTATTTTGGTCATGTTGTAAGAAGGGACCATTCCCTGGAGAAGGATGTCATGCTTGGTAGGGTGGAGAGTCAACAAAAGAGGGGGAGGCCTTCAACGAGATGGATTGACACGGTGGCTGCAATGATGGGCTCAAGTATAGCAGGGATTGTGGGGCTGGCGTAGGATCAGTCAGTGTTACATTCTGCTGTGCATGGGGTCACTATGAGTTGGAAATGACTCGACGGCACTTAACAACAACAACAACAACATAGAAAAGGACTCATATCCAACTCATAGTGACCCCTCCTTGGGCTTCCAAGGCAGTATCATTACAGAAGTTAATTGCTCAATCTTCCTTCTGAGGAGTGGCTGGTGGGTTTGAACTGCCAGTCTTCTGGTTAGCAGTCAAGTGCCTTAGGCACTACGCCACCAGAGCTCCTCTAGGATCAAACAGAAGTTATGCAAATCACCTTTAAAAAAAGAAAAATGAGCAGCAGGCCAAGAAAACTTAATTGTTATCTTATTCAATATACAAATATGGCTAAACAAAGATCCTAATGGGGATGACAGCCAAAATCTGGAGAAATGCCACAGAGGAAAGGGAAAAGAGTGTCCTAGAGGACAACTTTGTCATTACCCATGCCCATTTTATCCAGGGAACAGAAGAATTTAAGTAGTAGACTTTGATCATTTAGGTTCCATAAGTAAAGTTGACCTAGTTGTAGAGATAAATGTATGAAGGTACATTAGTTTGATGCCTCTGATGCTATGCCTAAAAAGTCACTTTCTGATCATAGTGAGGCTTTCCATTATAGCTTCCTTCAGGGAGCAAATGCACTTGGACTGTTGAATTCAGTCTTCCAGTTTAAGTGATAGTCATAACTATGAAAATAAGGTGGCATCACACTTGTAGAATGTGTGCTAAGCACTAAATAAGTTGAGACTGTGAGAGATGGGTCCACTCTATATATGATGATAGAATTAGATTTCAGAGCTTACAGACAAAAAGCCATTGAATTATGGACAATTAATTCAAGTGACCCTGACCCTAACCCTAACCCTAACCCTAACCCACCAGCCACTACTCGGAAGGAAGGTTGGGCAATCCTACTTCTGTAGTGATACTGCCTCGGAAACCCAAGGAGGGGTCGCTATGAGTCGGGGCCAACTTGACGGCAAA
>NW_006922278.1:354762-369378 GCF_000298275.1 Orycteropus afer afer | reverse complement strand
TACTTCTGTAGTGATACTGCCTCGGAAACCCAAGGAGGGGTCGCTATGAGTCGGGGCCAACTTGACGGCAAACAACAACAACAACAATTCAACTGAGGCCAGCCTCCTGAGAGAAAACTAGCTGTTCTTTCTCAAAAGCTGGCCACTATCTGTGTGGCCAATATATTATGCTAAATCCACAGGCATTATTATTGTTATCACCAGTCTCATTTTGCACATTACATTGAAGGCTTGGTCTAAATTAACAAAAAATGTAAAATGTTCACAGAGCCTATCTGTTTTGGTTTAGTTCTGAGTCTGAATTTTATATAACTAATACAAACTATAAATTTTAGTGAAAAAAAAATTTTTTTTGCATTCTGACTTATGGCAATCCCATGTTGTGTCAGAGTAAAACTGTCCTGCACAGGGTTTTCATTACCTGTGATATTTTAAAAACAGATTGACAGGCCTTTCTTCTGAGTTGTTTCTGGGTGGATGTGAAAGCCAACTTTTTGGTTAGTAGTCTAGTGCTTAACTGTTTACACCACCCAAGGACACAATATTCCAATAAAATCTGATTATGGAAGTGTTTGATTATGAAAGCCAATTCAAGCTGGAGGTTAGAAAGATGGAGAGATCAAAATCTTTGGTCTGGGCAGATAGATTGATCAAGGGATGAAGAGATGAAAGGACATGATAAAAAAAAAATCAGGAGATCTAAGGCAGGAAAGCATTTTCAGGAGAAAGTGGCTTACATTGACAAGACTTTAAAGAATGAAATAACATAAAGGTTGGATTTCTCTGAGAACAACAAGAATGAAGTATAAAAGAATAGATTAGAACAAGTTAACATGAGACTCTCAGTGTAGGTAGAGAAGCAGTAATCTGAAAGACATACTGAAAATTTAGAAGTACCTCATACTATCAAGATAAAAGGGATTTAGAAAACGAACACCTTCACATCAGAGAGCTACCTGGAGAGATGCTTTCCATAAAAAGAACCAAGTTATTAAGAACGGAAAATATTTTCAAAGCAGAGAATGATTATTTATAACTCCCTCACTTTTTTTTAACCATTACTAATTGCCAAATTAAAAAGGATCTCTGGTAGTGTAGTGGTTAAGGCATTTGCCTGCTAACCAAAAGGTCAAACCCACCAGCTCCTCTGAGAAGAAAGATGAGGCAGTCTGATTCCATAAAGATTTGCAGCCTTGGAAACCCAATGAGATCACTATGAGTAGGAATTGACTCAATGGTAGAGTTTGTTTGTTTTTTGGTTTAATTGCTAAATTAGTGAAAAATAGTTCCCACGTTCAAAATGGAAGGGTTTGGGGAATAAAACATGGGAGAGAATAAATAACTGGGGAGAATATCATTAAAGGTAGTTACCTATACAAGGATGAGGCAGTGGTGGTTCAGGGACAGAACGCTTACCTGCCATGTGGGAGATCCAGGTTCAATTCCTGGCCCAGTCACCTCATGTGCAACCTCTACTCATTTGTCAGTGGAGGTTTGTGTGTTGCTATGATGCTGAACAGGTTTTCAGCAAATCTTTCCAACTAAGATGGACTAGAAAAAAAGTTCTGATGATCTACTTCCAAAAAAATCAGGGAATGAAAACACTATGGATCAAAATGATCTATTATCAATAATCTCAGTGATAACCAAAGAGCAGGCAGTATTTAGTTGTGTTGTGTACGGGCTATCTATGAGTCGGAGTGTGACTTGAAAACAACTAAAACAATACCTACATAACAGGAATGGAAAAGAGTGTGGTTCTAGTGTGTTGCAAAATTTCATAAAATAATTGGTTTTCCAAGTTCCTACTGCATGTGGAGGAGGGAGTGGGAATGTTTAAACCTACCTGGGAGAAGTCAGCTTTAGCCTTAATAAATTGTGCTTCTGAGGGAATCCTAGCCCAGGTAAAGTAGTCAATAATGGTGTTCCTTAGAGATTAAGATTCTAATCTAATCAGGAGTTCTACATACCACTAGGGAGCTCTGGTAGCGTAGTGCCTAAGGCACTTACTTGACTGCTAACCAGAAGGCTGGTGGTTCAAACCCACCAGCCACTCCTTGGAAGGAAGGTTGGGCAATCTACTTCCATAGTGATACTGCCTCAGCAACCCAAGGAGGGGTAGCTATGAGTCGGGGCTGACTTGACGGCACATAACAACAACAACAACATATCACTAAAACTTTCTCTGCCGTCGGTTCTGACTCATAGAGACCATTTCTTTGGTTTCTGAAGCGGTATCCAATTTTCCTTCTGAGGAGTGGCTGGTGGGTTTGAACCTACAGCCTTCTGGTTAGCAGTCAAAAGCCTTAGGCACTATGCCCCCAGGGCTCCCTTCCAAATAGCACTAGCCTTATTCATTTGTTGAATAAAGGAGGTACTTAAATCAATATTTACTATACCTTGAGAATTATTGCTGAAAATTAGGAAATAAAAAAAATTAGATTGGTTAAGACAGTAACATAAGCTTATTCAACTTGCTTTCTACTTTTACTATGTTGTTAGGATCCATTGGGTTAGCTCCTACTCATAGTGACCCTAGGTACAACAGAATGAAACACTGTCTGGTCCTGTGCCATCCTCAAGTGTTGCTATGATTGAGCCCAACATTACAGCCACTGTGTCAATCCATTTCAGTGGGGGTCTTTCCCTTTCTCATTGACCTTCCACTTTACCAAGCATGATGTCATTCTCCAGGGAATGGTCCCTTCTGACAACATGACCAAAGTAAATGAAATGAAGTCTGACCATTCTCACTTCTAAGGAGCATTCTGGTTGCACTTCTTCCAGGACAAAATTGTTTGTTCTTTTGGCAGTCCAACATATTTTCAGTATTCTTCACCAACATTATAATTCAAAGGCCTCAATTCTTCTGTTTTCCTTATTCATTGTCCAGCTTTCACATGCATCTGAAGCAATTGAAAATAACATGGTGTGGGTCATATTTTTTATGATTGCTTTGAAAAAATCCCTAAATCATATAAAAGCTTCCCAGCCAAAAATGTGTTTACTCATCTGCTTCTCTCTGTGTGTTTTCAGCCTCTATCCCTCTAATTCCATGAAGGCAGGGGCTTTTTCCCTTTTTGTTCACTATTATATTTCCTTCTAGTGTCTAGAACACTGTTTGGGATATAATGGTGTACCAAAACTTTTTTTGAATGAAAATTTTAAAAGTTTCCTGCCTAGTAACAGATGCACTTGCCACCCAATTTCCGGTAGCAACAAATCAAAGCAGTAGGAACAGCAAAAATACATACTCAGTGCTTTTCTGAAACCATAAATTTCCTTAAAACTTTAATATAAAAATAAAGGGAAAAATAAATGTTTTTAAACACTAGCTCTATATCAGATGATTTCCATATTTATTTAATGTTATTCATAAAGCTTGTTAATAAATCATTTTTGTAGGAAATGAACAAAGAGATTGAGAAAAGTTTAATTCTTTGCCCAATCTCAGACGAGCAAGATGGGTTTTAATATACGCATCTCACTTCAAAGAAGAAGATGGAAAAGAAGTAGAAACAGGAACAGGAGCAGAGAAAAGAGAATGAGAAAAAAGAAAGGGTGGAGGAAGAGGCAAAGAAGACGGAAGAGAAATTAGCATTTCTTGGGATAAACAGTTTACCTCATAATTTTCACAATAATTTGATATGATAAATTCCATCCTCATTTCACATGCGCAAACTGTTGATCATAGAGTTTTTGTGATTTTTCCAAGTGACCCATAACTAAAAATTAATGGAGCTGGCATTTGAACTAGGGTATTTTTTTTTTTTTTAATGTGTTTATCTGTTTAGCCTAGTATTTGGTGTTAATGGCAATGTGGTACTATGGACACATTGGTTGGTTTTGACATCTGTCATCTATCTCTTATGTGCACAGTTCGGTGCCCTCTCATTTCCCAGTGTTATCATGGTGGTCATATATCCTTCCCGTATATCTCTCCCCCTACCCATGTCAGCATGTAACCCCCAACTAGCCCTAAATTAATCCCTCCCATTCCCTCCCCATCCTGGTAACCTACTAGGTGAGTTCCCTTTCCCAAGCAAACCTTTCTCTGTCATTTTACAGTAATGGGCTCATACAGCACTTGTCCTTCTGCAATTGACTTATTTCACTCAGCATAATGTCCTGCAGTTTCATCCATGGTGCTAGATGATTCGCATAGCCCTCATTGTTCTTTAATGTGGCATAGTATTCCATTGTGTGGATATACCATAACTTGGTTATCCACTCATCCGTTCATGGGCATTTAGGTTGTTTCCATCTCTTTGCTATGGTAAATTGTGCTGCGATGAACATAGGTGTACATATGTCTGTGTGCTATCTCTCACTTCTTTAAGATATATTACTAGTAATGGAATTACTGGGTCAAATGGTACTTCTATTTTCAGTTTTTTAAGGAAACGCCATATCGTTTGCCACAATGGTTGTACCATTTTACAATCCCATCAACAGTGCACAAGAGTTCCAATCTCTCCACAACCCCACCAGCATTTATTACTATCTGATCTGTTGAACTTTGATATTATTGCTGGGGTGAGATGATATCTCATTGTTGTTTTGATTTGCATCTCTCTAATGATTAATGATTGTGAGCAATTTCTCATGTGTTTGTTGGCTGCCTGTATATCTTCTTTGGTGAAGTGTCTGTTCAAGTCTTTTGCCCATTTGTGAACTGGGTTATTTGTGTTTATGGTGTTGAAGTATTGAAGTTTTCTGTAGATTTTGGAGATATGTCCTTTGTCAGATATGTCATAGGCAAATATTTTCTCCCAATCTGTAGGTTCTCTTTTTATCCTTTTGATGAAATCTTTTGATGTGCATAAGAATTTAATTTTTAAAGGTCCCAGTCATCTAGCTTCTCTTCTATCTCCTGCACATTCTGGGTTGTGCTTGACATTCTATTTATGCCATAAATTAGGGCTCCTAGATTTGCCCCCATTTTATCTTTGATGAATTTTATGGCTTTGGGTTTTATATTTAAGTCTTTGATCCAGCTTGAGTTTGCTTTTGTGTGTGGGGTGAGGTATGGGTCTTGTTTCATTTTTCTACAGGTAGATATCCAGTTTCGCCAGCATCGTTTGTTAAAGATGCTATCTCTTCCCCATTTAATGGGTTTTGGGCCTTTGTCAAAGGTCAGTTGTCCATACATGGATGGGTCTATGTCTGAACTTTCGATTCTGTTCCATTGGTCTATCTGTCTATGATTGTACCAATACCATGCTGTTTTGACTACTGTAGCTCTATAGTAGTTCTTAAGATCTTGGGAGTGTGAGACCTCCCACTTTGTTTTTCTTCTTGAGAAGTGCTCTGTTTATTTGAGGTCTTTTTCTTTCCATATGAAATTAGTAATTAGTTTTTCCACGTCCTTAAAAAATTTTGTTGAAATCTAGATTGGGATTGCATTAAATGTATAGATTGCTTTAGGTAGTATTGACATTTTCACAATGTTTAGTCTACCTATCCATGAACAAGGCAGGTTTTTCCATTTACATAGTGCCCCTGTTGTCTCTTGTAGCAGTGTTTTATAGTTTTCTCTGTATAGGTCTTTTGTGTCTGGTGAGGTTTATTCCTAGATATTTTATCTTTTTTGTAGCTATAGTGAATGGTATGGTTTCCCTTATTTCTTTATCAGAGGATTCCTTGCTGGTGTAGAGAAATCCAACTGATTTTTGTATATTGATCTTATATCCTACCACTTTGCTGAACCTCTCTATTAGTTCCAGTAGTCTTTTTATTGAGTCCCTTGGGTTTTCTATGTATAGGATCATATCATCTGCAAATAGAGATAGTTTTAATTCCTCTTTGCCAATATGTGCCTTTTATTTATCTTACTTGCCTTATTGGCCTGGCCAGGACTTCCAATACAATGTTGAATAGAAGTGGTGATGGAGGGCATGTCTGTCTGGTTCCTATTTGTAAGGGGAATGCCTTGAGTCTTTCTCCATTAATAATGATGTTGGCTGATGACTTTGCATATATGCCCTTTATTATGTTGAGGAATTTCCCTTCTATCCCTATTTTGCTGAGAGTTCTGAACAGGAATGGATGTTGGATTTTATCAAATGCCTTTTCTACATCGATTGATAGAATCATATGGTTCTTTTGTTTTGTTTTGTTTATGTGGTAGATTACATTGATTGAGTTTCTGATGTTGAACCACCCTTGTAAACTTGGTATGAACCCCACTTGGTCTGGATGTATTAAGTTTTTGATATGTTGTTGGATTCTGTTGGCCAGGATTTTATTAAAGATTTTTGCATCTATGTTCATGAGTGATATTGGTCTGTAGTTTTCCTTTCTAGTGCTGTCTTTCCCTGGTTTTGGTATTAGTGTTATGCTTGCTTCATAAAATGAGTTTGGGAGTACTCCATTTTTTTCTATATTCTGAAATAGTTTGAGTAGCATAGGTGTCAACTCTTCTCTGAATATTTGATAGAATTCTCCAGTGAAGCCATTAATTAGGGCCAGGGCTTTTCTTTGTGGGAAGTTTTTTTTATGACATGTTCAATTTCTTCCCTTGTTATGGGTCTGTTCAATTTTTCTATCTCTGAGTGGGATAATTTAGGTAGGTCTTGTGATTCTAGAAACTTGTCCATCTCTTCTAGGTTCTGAAATTTATTGGTGTACAGTTTTTCATAATATTCTGTCAGTATCTTTTTTATTTCATTTGGTTCTGTTGTGATGACACCGTTTTCATTTACAATTCTTGTGATTTGGGTCTTCTCCTTCTTTTCTTCTGTTAGGTTTGCCAATGGTTTATCGATTTTATTAATCTTTTGGAAGAACCAACTTTTTGTTTTGTTGATTTTCTCTATGGTTTTTTGTTTTCTGTTTCATTTATTTCTGCTCTGATCTTTATTATTTCCTTGCTTTTAGATACTGTAGGATTCTTTTGTTGTTCTATTTCTAGTTGTTGGAATTGATAAGTTAGAGTGTTGATTTTGTTTCTTTTCTCTTTTTTTGTGTATGCATTTATTGCTATAAACTGTCCTCTGAGTACTGCTTTCACTGTGTCCCATAGGTTTTGGTAGGATGTATCTTCATTCTCAGTTTCTAGGAATTTTTTTTATTTCAGTTTTTATCTGTTTTGTAACCCAATAGTTTTTAAGCAGAGAGTTGTTCTGCCTCCATATGTTTGATGCTTTTTCCTTGTTCTTCCTACTATTAATTTCTAGTTTTATAGCATTGTGGTCAGAGAAGATGCTTTGCATTATTTCAATACTTTTGAATTTATTGAGGCCTGTTTTATGTCCTAGCATATGGTCTATTCTGGAGAAGGATCCATGTGCACTGGAAAAGAATTGTGTTTTTGTTGGGAAGTGCTCTGTATATGTCTATGAGTTCCAGCTGGTTGATTGTATTGTTGAGTTCTCCTGTATCTTTGTTGAGTTTTTTTTTCCCATTGACCTGTCTCTCCTTGAAATTGGTGTGTTAAAGTCTCCTACTACTAATGTAGAGTTGTCTATCATTCCTTTTAATTCAGTTAATATTTGCTTCACGTATTTTGGAGCACTTTCATTGGGTGCATAAATATTTATTATTGTAACATCTTCTTTGTCAATTGACCCTTTCAGCATCATATAATGCCCATCCTTGTCTCTTAAGATGTTTTTCACCTTAATGTCTATTTTATCAGAAATCATAATTGCTACCCCTGCCCTTTTTGGTTTCCACTGGCTTGGTATATTATTTTCCATCCTTTAACTCTTAATTTGTTTTTATCTTTGTGTCTAAGGTGTGTCTCCTGTAGACAGCATATTGATGGGTAGAACTAGGGTATTTTTTAATCCCAAAACACATGATCTTCCCATTACAACACAGTCTTTGCAGTAGAAATGAAAAGAAAAGTAGAATATATACTATTTCATTTAGAACCAAAAGCTGACTTCCAGAATACCATATTCTACCTGGTTTTCACAGTTAAGGTAAACATGATATTCTTTCTTTTTCACAAGTCACCATGTTTCTCTTAGCTGGACTTACATTGCTTGCGTTTACATATTAATATTATACTAAAAATAAAATTACGAACAACATACTATTATCTCCTAACCATATAATTACCATCACAGCTAATTGTTTCCTCTCACTTTCAAGAACATGTCAAAGAATCATTGTATAAACACACAGATAAAAAAAGACTTTCTTTCCTTTGCTTTCTGCCTCTAGAGAACATATGCATATACAGTTACCATGGGTGTCTACAGAAATCCTGAAATTAGCCCCAGGAATGATCTAAACAGTGAAAAATGGAATACAGTGTGACATTTAAATGCATTTTTCATTAAAGATGTATTTGAATTATTGCATTTTCAGTTAATAAAAGTTGAACTGTTTTAACAAGCTATGCCTCCTGTAACTTTTCACATCTGTTCTGTCTTTTCCGGGCTTCCATGCTGTGGTCAATTGATTCATGCCATCACCAACAGTGATCACTGTGGACTTTGATAAAGGTTTTCTATCAACTGATAATTGAGTCAGTGATGCATATAATAACAGCAAACAAAAAGTGAAAAGCTGCATAAGCCAAAATTAGTTTTGTGTGCTAAAAAACAAAGAACAATTGCAGAACACATAGTCAAGCCAGATTCTATTGTTATGACATGAAGTTTTATAAAGGTTAATTGCCTAAATGTGAACTGAAAGCAAAGTTTAAAAATGGGGCTTTTTAAGTACCATATTTTTAAGGTCTTTGTAAAAATTTTGATACATAATTCTTTACTTGACTCTAAAATAAAATGAATATTATGTTCTTGCCAGGTGCTTTGAAGGATTTTCAAATTTTACCTTTTGAACATAATTGGCTATTGTCTGTTTGAAAGAACAAAAATAGAGGGATAAGCTCTTTGTCTCCTCTCTGCTTTTGTCCTTTATCCTCCACCCACATGGGCCACTGGTCTCAGAAGGATGATGGCTTTTCGTCCTGTCAGAATGCTCTCTTGACCTGACTCAAGAGGAGAAATAATGGCTGTTGTCACCATTTTATCTTTTCTAACACAAATTATTACAATACCAATCTATTTATTTCCAACCTTTCACACTCTATTAAGAAGCAAGTCATTTTTATGAGGGGATTGATTTGCAGAAGAGACTAAGAGCCTTAACACAATCTGATTTCTTAACATACCAAAAACCTCTGCTCCTGAGTAGGAGAGGAAAAATTATTGACTCCAATCCAGAGCAGATTCACACTTGGATGACTTTAAGCTGACCTTGACCTTTGAAAATATATCTGCACTCTTTGTGCATGTGTCTATATCAAGGCAAGAAGTAACCAATCACAGCTTGGCTTGCAGTTCAGGAGAAATTATCAAATATAGTTTTTCAAAATGGGAAAATGAGACAATGACAAGCTCAGGTGATGATAAAATAATGTGGCAAAAACCAAAACCCAAACTCACTGCCGTCTACTAGATTCGATTGGACATAGAGACCCCTCCTTGGGTTTCCAAGACAGTATCTATATGGAAGTAGATTGCCCAATCTATCTTCTGAGGAGTGGCTGGTGGGTTTAAACTGCCAGGCTTCTGGTTAGCAGTCAAATGTTTTAGGCACTATGCCACCAGAGCTCTCAATAATATGGTACCAAAAGAAAATAAACTCACTGTTGTCGAGTTGGATCCAACTCATAGAGACCCCTCCTAGGGTTTCCGAGGCAGTATCTCTATGGAAGTAGATTTGCCCAATCTTTCTTCTGAGGAGTGGCTTTGAACCGCTGTCTTTCTGGATAGCAGTCAAATGCTTTAGGCATTACGCCTCCAGAACTACCTAATAATATGTTGTTGTTGTTGTTGTTATATGCCGTCGAGTGGGACCTGACTCATAGCGACCCCTCCTTGGGTTTCCAAGGCAGTATCACTATGGAAGTAGATTGCCCCATCTTCCTTCTGAGGAGTGTCTGGTGGGTTTGAACCAACATTCTTCTGATTAGCTCTGGTAGTAGATTAGGCACTACCAGAGCTCCCAATAACATGGTTGTTGTTGTTGTTGTTGCTGTTGTTATGTGCCATCGAGTCGGCCCCGACTCATATACATGGTAGTAGACTTAAAACAGATGGAGGACAATTATCCTAAGTCATATAACTAATTCATGGAGTCTCACCTAAGAGATATCAAATCAGTATCAAATTTTATTCTTCTCCAGTATGGAGACTTGAGAAACTATATAGTTATCAACTTTCTTCTTGTTTCCTGTTATCATGGAACTGTCCTTGGATATATAATTTATATAACATTCTCTGAACTTCAGAACTGGTTGTTATGACTCATATAATAGTAACCTAAAGCTCTGGGGGTGCAGTGGGTAAGGCATTTGGCTTCTAACCAGAAGGTCAGAGATTCAAATCTACCAGCTGCTCTACAAAAAGAAGATGAGACAATCTACTTCTGTAAAGTGTTACCATCTTGGAAACCCAAAGGGGGTTGCTATTAGTCAGAATCAACTCGATGGCACTGGGTTTGGTTTGAATTGATTATCTTACTTGCCATATTGTTGAACAGTAATGATATTTTAATTGATATACTTTTAAAAGGCATAAATTTATGCAAAAAATTAGTTCTCCAAACAATAAAGAATCATGAGCACTTCTGTCTTCTACTACCATGCATAAAGATATAAATACTTCTTTTAGATACCTTATTAAAAATATTTGAGTGTTACCTCATTTATATTAACAGGGAGGACTGGGCAATCTATTTCTGTAAAATTCACTGCCTTAAAAATTCAATGGGGGTTGCTATTAGTCAGACTCAACTTGAAAATGGTGAGTCTGGTTTATTTGTTTTTTGTTTGTTTGTTTTAAATTTTTATTGTGATTTTTGGGGAAAGTTTACACAGCAAATTCATTTTCCTTACAGTAGTTCACATACACTTTGTCTCATGACATTGACAGCAATTTCCCACAATGAAACAGCAGCTCTCTTCCCACTTCCTCCCCATAGTTACCTCTTCCCTGTGTCCTTCCTTCCCATACACTCCTGCTCCCCCCCACTCAGCTGTCTGCCTGTGCATACAGAGCCCTTCTCTTCTCCCATGATTGATCTCTCCAAGGAGTGTATCTACCTAATATAAATGTTCAGCTCCTATGTCTGACTTTTGTTTGGCTGGAAGCCACAGGAATGAGTTCAATTCCAGACCTGAAGGGAAGTGAGGGGCCATAGTCTCAGTGGTTCCATCAGGCTCTATCAGACCTGCAAACCTGGTCCTTTTTTTTTTTTTAAATGATTTTGGATTTTGTTCCACATTTTTCTCCCTCTTTATCCAGGATCTCCTACAGACATACCTCTCTGAGTTGTTGACAGTGGTAACCAGGCACCATTTAGTTCTTCTGGTCTCTTCTAGTAGTCTTTTGTAGTTTTCTTTGTACAAGTCATTTGTAAGATTTATTACTCGTAAGATTTATTCCCAAATATTTTACTTTTTTTTGGTAGCTATTGTAAATGGTATTGATTTTCTTATTTTTTTTCACCAATCTCTTTGCAGTTCGAATTGACTTTTGTATGTTAATGTTGTATCCAGCCACTTCGCTAAATCTCTCAATTAGTTCCAGACATTTTTTACTGAGTCTTTTGGGTTTTCTAGGTATAGGATTGCTTGAACAATTTCTCTCAGAAAGATCAGCACAAGGCCTGTCCCCATGAAGGAGAGGTTAAAGATGTCCCAAATGTCTAAACTACTCTACCACTCCATCATTTCAGACATTAACTCCTCCTCCTCTTCCTAGTAATTTCCCCCATCTTAGGGTTCTGTATTTCACTGTAACACCTCACAGAACTCACAGACACCCAAGGGATTCTCTCATGTAGTAGTAGTGGAGGCTGGTAGGTGGGCAAGTCCTAGGTCTCTGAGTGGGTCTGGAGGATCATCTCAATTCTCTGGGTTTGATGAACCTCAATCAGTAGATCAGATGATGGCTGCTATCCCAAATCCAGGGGTGAGATGACGATGAGCCAAAACACAGAACCAGAGCAAGAAGAGGGTGGACTTTCCCAGGAGATTTGTAGGTATACCCTCAAGAAAGCTAAGGGTGGTGATTTGAATTATACTTTCCAGCAAGGCAGGACTCGAGATATATTCCACCTGTGTTACCGCAACAGAAATAACCTAAGTGGATGGCTTTAACAATCAGTTGCTCAAGGTAAATCCCATCACAGAGTCATCATAGGGAAGGACTACTACCAGCTGCCCAGCCAAGTAGAAACCTGACCTTAACTATCACACCACCTCAAACAGGCATGGATAATAAGACTTACAATACATCACAGAATGGAGGACAATGGCTACAAGGGCCACATCAAGCAATTCACTGAAAGGATCATATCATCAGCAAATAAGGATAGTTTGATTTCTTCCTTACCAATTTGGATGCCTTTGATTTTCCTTTCTTGCCTTATTATCCTGGCTAGGACTTCTGATTCAATGTTGAATACAAGTGGTGATAGAGGACATCCTTGTTTGGTTCCCGTTCTCATGGGGAATGGTTTCAGTCTCTCCCCATTGAGAATAATGTTGACTGCTGGTTTTGCATTGTTATTGTTGTTGTTATGTGCCGTGGAGTCGGACCCGACTCATAGCGATCCCTCCTTGGGTTTCTGAGGCACTATCACTATGGAAGTAGATTGCCCCATCTTCCTTCCAAGGCTGGTTGGTTTGAACCACCAGCCTTCTGGTTAGCAGTCAAGTGCCTTAGGCACTGCGCTACCAGAGACCTTTATGATGTTGAGGAATGTTCCTTGTATTGTTAATTTGCTGAGAGTTTTGATTAGGAATAGGTGTTGGATTTTATCAAATGCCTTTTCTGCATTAATTGATATGATCATGTAGTTATTTTCCTTTGTTTTTTTCATGTGATGGATGATGTTGATTATTTTTCTAATGTTGAACCATCCTGGCATACCTGCTATAAACCCTACTTGGTCATATGTATTACTTTCTTGATATGTTATTGGAGTTAATTAGATGGGATTTTGTTGAAGATTTTTGCATCTATATTCATGAGGGATATTGGTCTGTAGTTTTCCTTTTGAGTGCTGTCTTTGCCTGCTTTTGGTATCAAGGTTATCCTTGCTTCATAAAATGAGTTTGAGAGGTCCATCCTTTTCCACATTCAGGAATAGTTTGAGTAGGATTGGTGTCAGTTCTTCTATGAATGTTTGGTAGAATTGTGATGAAACCTCTGGGCCAGGACATTTTTTTGTTGGTAAATTTTTTATGACCTGTTCAGTTACTTCTTTTGTCATGGGTCTGTTCAACTTTTCCACCTCAGTCTGTGTTAGTTTAGGTAAGTATGTGTTTTTAGAAATCTGTCCATTTCTTCTATAATTTCAAATTTGTGAAGTACAGTTCTTCATAATATCCTGATATCTTTTTTACTTCTATTGGTTCCATTGTGAAATTTCCCAATTTATTTCTTATTCATGTTATTTGTATTCTCTCCCTCTTACTTTGTTAAATTTGCCACTGGTTTGTCAATTTTATTAATCTTTTTAAAAAAACCAACTGCGAGTCTTGTTGATTTTTCATATTGCCTTTCAATTTTCTGTTTCATTTATTTCTGCTCAATCTTTATTATTTCCTTTCTTCTCATGACTGTAAGCTTTTCCTGACATTCTTTTTCTAATTGTTGGAGATGTTGATTTAAGGTGCTGATTCTGGTTCTTTCTTCTTTTTTGATGTGTACATTTATTGCTATAAATTGGCCTCTGATCACTGCTTTTGCTGTGTCCCAAAGATTTTTCTATGTTGTGTTTTCATTCTCATTTGATTTAAGGAAATTTTTAATTTCCTTTTTTTTATTTCTTCTGTTACCCAATACTTCTTAAGGAGGATGTTGTTCAGTTTCCATGTGTTTGCTCTTTTTCTGTTGATCTTTCTATTTTTGATTTCTAATTTTATAGCATTGTTATCTCAGAAGATGCTTTGCAGTATTTCAATGTTTTAAAATATATTAATGCTTACTTCAGGCCTAACATATGGTCTGTGATAGAGAATGTTCCATGTGCACTGGAAAAATAATGTATATTGTACTGTTGTTGGGTGAAGTGTTCCATAGATGTCTATAAGGACAAGTTGGTGGACTGTGTTTTTTAGTTATTCTGTACCTTTTTTGAGTTTCTTTCCAGTTGTTCTATCTTTTATTGAAAGTGATGTATTAAAGTCACTTACTGTGACTATGGAGTCATCTAATTCTTTTCACTTCAGTTTATGTCTAATTTGTCTATTTTGGGGCTGTTTCATTGGGTCTGTAAAGATTTATTATGGTTATATCTTCTTGTTCAATTGATCTTTTAATCATAATATAATGTCCTTCATTGTCTCTTATTGTGGTTTTTGTCTTACATTCAATTTGATCAGAAATTAATATTTCCACTTCTGCTCTGTTTGGTTGCCATTTGCTTGCTATATCTTTTTCACACCTTTGATTTTTAGTCTATTTTTGCCTTTGTCTCTAAGGTTTGTCTCTTGTAGGCAGCATATTGATGGATTATGTTTTCTTATCCAGTCTGCAACTCTCTGTCTCATGAATGGTGCATTTAATGCATTGACAGTCAGTTTAATTATCAACATGTATGAATTTGTTGCTGTCATTTTGTTTTGTGGTGTTTTTTTTTTTT
>NW_006922278.1:354156-354662 GCF_000298275.1 Orycteropus afer afer | reverse complement strand
TTTTTTTTTTTTTTTTCGTGGAGTTCCTTGTTTCTTTGTTCCATATAATTTTCTGTGCTGGGTTCATTTTGTTTATGAATCTTTCTATCATTTCCTTCATTGCTGTTGTTTTCATATTTGCTAAATATTTGTGCTTGTCCTCTTTTTTTTAATTTTGATGTGAAGATTTATTATTTTTCTTTGAGGTTACCTTTGATTTACAGTTTTCTCCTGAAATGTAGAACAGTCCATTTTATCTTGTAATTCTTTCGAATTCCTCATCATTTAGAAGTTCTGTAACTACACAATTTTTTCCTCGTTTTTGGTTTGTAGTTGTCTTCATTTGCCAATTGATGTCTCTGGCTCCCGGTGTAAAATCTTGTACACTTATTTTACCTTAGATGCTTCCATAACTGGGTTGGTTTCTCAGTTATGTCATCATGTATATTAATGTTTGTTTGTTTGTTTGTTTGTTTTTAATTGTGATTTGGGTGAAGGTTTACAAAACAAATTCACTTTCCATACAG
>NW_006922278.1:340815-343010 GCF_000298275.1 Orycteropus afer afer | reverse complement strand
TTCTGCCTAGTCCGCCATCTTGCCAGAACCCATGATATCTGATCTGGTTGGTTGTTGTTTGCTACTATTATTTCTCTGTTCAAGGACTCCCTTTAGTATCTCTTGTAAGGCTGGTCTGGTTTTAACAAATTCCTTAATTTCTGGAACTCTCCTAATTTCACTATCATATTTGAGGGACAATTTTGCTGGGTATATAATTCTTGGGAGCTCTGGTGGCATAGAGCCTAAGGCATTTGACTGCTAACTAGAAGGCTGGTGGTTCAAAGCCACCATCCACTCCTCAGAAGGAAGAACTGGAAATCTACTTCCATCTAGATACTGACTCGGAAACCCAAGGAGAAGTTGCTATGAGTTGGATTTGACTAGATGGCAGTAAGTTTATTTTTTGTTTTTTATAATTCCTGGTAAGAAGTTTTATCTCTTTCTTGGTTTCATATATACAATCCCATTGCCTTCTCCCTTGCATAGTTTCTATTGCCTTTTGTAGGCAACTTTTTGTTTTTCCTGTGCTGCTTTCAGGATTCTTTCTTGATCCTTGGTTTTTATGAGTTTGGTTAAAATATGTTTTGGTGATTTTCTTTTAGGGTCTATCCTGATAGGGGTTCATTGGACTACTGAATGGTATATTCTCATCTGTCATCATATCAGGGAAGTTCTCTCTCAACAAATGTTGGACAATTTTCTCAGTGGTTTCATTTTTCTCTTCCTGTTCTGGAATTCCTATTACACAGGTTTGATGGTATCTTACATGAATCTTAGGCTTTCTTTTCTTTTTTTTTTGTTATTGATCACTTTCCAATGAAGTCTTCAGGTCTTTGTCTTCAATCTCATTATTTTTTTCTTCCATTGCATCAATTCTACTCCATTGCCCTTTCAATGTGTTATCTATTTCTGAAAATTTAGTATAAATCTTCTGGATTTCTATCTGTAGCTTTGTATCATTTGTAATTTTTTATTTATTTTGTCATTTTGTTCTTGTGTTTTCTTCTCAAATTGTGCTCCCCCCACCCCGTCTTTTCCTTAATTTTGTCAGTGTTTTCATTGACCTGCCTCTTCATGCATTGAAAGTACCTTTATGTAATTCTTTTGAATTCCTTATCAGGGAGTTCAATGCTACTTCTTTTTCAAGGATATGTTTTGAGGTTGTATCTTGCTCCCTTGTTTCTACTGCTTTTTCTTGCTTCTTTGTGTGGACAGTGATAGTCTGTTTTGTCTGAGATATTTTGGCTTTGTTGTACTTATACTTAATCGGTGATTGTACATTGGGGTGATCCACCCCAGTTTTTTTTTTTTTTCGATGTACCTATATAATCATGGTACTGTGCTCCTCTATTCATTAGTTGGCAGTTTTTATGCATTTACCACTTGTCTCCTGGTGGGTGTGATGGAGAATGAGAGTGACTACACAGATCTCTGTTAACTGGTTGTGAAAAGCATTTAAGGGTGAGTCAGGCTCTTATTTGTGATCATGTATCATTGCCCAGTTGGTGCAGAAGGAAGTACTGGCTCTCTGTAAGTAGAGCTGAAGCATGTGCAAATTTGTGTGGGTAGCATGGGCATGGTTGCTGTCTCTCACTGAGTTAGATAAAAACCTAAATCAAAAAAGTAAAAGCAAGAATACAAAAACACACACAACATAAACACACAGGAAAATTATCAAAAAGAGAATAAAAAAAGATGAAAGGCAATAAATGAGAGAAATTATTTAAAGAAATACTTTTAAAAGCCAACATAAATATGAATAGGGAATGAAAAAAACTAAAAAAAAAGAAACAGTTTCACTGCTGTTGAGTTGGCTCCAACTCATAGTGACCACTCCTTGGCTTTCAAAGGCATATCACTATGGAAGTAGATTGCTAAACATTCCTTCCAAGGAGTGGCTGGTGGGTTTAAACCACCAGCCTTCTGGTTAGCAGTCAAATGCCTTAGGCATTATGCCACCTACTGAGGTCCAGCCTCAGCTGTGGGTCTCTGGAGGGAGAGGTGGTGTCGGTGAGATGATGGAGATACACTCACACAAGATGAAGATGTGCCCCACATAATGAGGTGGCCTTCTTTATTTTATACTATATTGCAGATTACAAATGACAAAGCAAAATGACAAACCCACAATTCCGGGTACATGGCTGTGGGCTATTAACTTTCCAAAACTTATAAAACTATTATTAAACTTATAAACTAAACTTATGTCTTAT
>NW_006922278.1:326467-340585 GCF_000298275.1 Orycteropus afer afer | reverse complement strand
ACATCTAGGCCCTGATCGTTTTAATCTCTCTAAGAAAGGGAGAGAGTTAAAAGGAACTCTTTTTCCATCTACCCACACCATTCTTTTACCTTCTATGTATGCCCCAGTATAAGGAAGAGGAAGGTCAGGCCATCGGGAAGGTTTAGGCTCCCCTCCCCGAGGAGCATACCAAAGTCTACCATTAATTCTATAAGCTACATTAGGAGGAGGCTTAACTGTAGGAGGCAGCCACTTAGGCCAAAGTTTCTTCCTATCAGGAGTAATCTGTTTTCTATGTTGTGTTGCAGGCGTTGGTATTGTAGGAGGTTGAGTAGCCATGAGATCTTTCCACCGATATGAATTCTTAATGTTTTTAGGATTCCCAGGGGCCTTTCCAGCTCTGGCTTATCATGGGGATTTCTAGGAAAACCGGGGTTTTTGGAATTGGAAATCAGAGAGTCATCTGGAAGGTGGCCTGATTCATGGGAAACATGAAAATCAGTTTTGGACCCTCTGGGATGAACCAGAAGGAGCATGTTCACCATAAAGATTATTGTAGCAATTAAGATAATGGACCAGAATACAATCAAAAGTAAAGGTGGAATTGGCTTCCGCCCAAGACTCTTGACAGCTGGAGCTTTGTCAAGCAGCAGTCATAGAGGTCTGGGCATCGCCAGCCACCAGAGCTCCTGAATGGAGAATGAGAGAGATTAAAATAAAATTTTTAAAAAAGTGCAATATTTGGCAAGGGGAGAATAAGCAAAAAGAGGTCTAGTAGGAGAATTAAAAAGAAAAGGGGGGGGGGATATGCAAAGAGAAAAATAAGGAATGAGTTGAACCACAGAAAGAAGAAAAATAGGCACCAGGAAAAGGGAAGAGAGAAAAAAACAAAAACTAGAACCTGAGGAGGAAAGAAGAAAGAATAATAATAAAAAGGATGATAATAATAATAATAATAATAATAATTTTAAAACAGACAAAAACAAACACACTAGAAAAAAAAAAAATTGTATGGGAAGTAGCAGGACACCCAGAGTCTGTCAGAGCACACAGACTGGATGGACTTCCTGCCAGCTCAGAAGGTGGGTGTGCCAGTCTCACAATCTTTGCCACACCCAAACCCATGTCAATCCATCTGGTTGAGGGCAGTCTCCTTTTTCCTTGACCCTCCACTTTACCAAGCATGATATCTTTCTCCAAGAAATGGTCCTTTGTTACAAAGTGACCAAAGTAAGTCAGATGAAGTCTGGCCATTCTTGCTTCCAAGGTGCACTCCAGCTGCACTTCTTCCAGGAGAGATTTGTTAGTTCTTTTAGCAATCCCTGGTACTTTTAGTATTCTTTGCCAACATTACAACTCAAAAACTCCACTCTTCTTCAGTCTTCCTTTTTCATTGTCCATTTCTCACATGCATATGAGGTCATTGAAAATACCATGGCTTGGGTTATGCACACCATAGTCTTCAAGGAGACATCTTCACTCTTTATCATCTTAATGAGGTCTTTTACAGCAGATCTGCCCAGTGCAATATGTCATCTTATGTCTTGACTGCTCCTTCTATGGGTGTTGATTGTGAAACCAAGCAACATGAAATCTTTAACAACTTCAACCTTTTCTCCATTTATTGTGATGCTGATTATCAGTCCAGTTGTGAGGATTTTCATTTTCTTTGTGTTGAGATGTAATTCATACTGCAGACTGTAGTCTTTAATCTTCATCAGTAAGTGCTTTAAGTCATCCTAACTTTCAGCAAGCAAAGTTATGCCATCTGCATATCTCAGGTTGTTAATGAGTCTTCCTCCAAACATGATGCCTGTTCTTCTTCATATAGTTCAGCTTCTCAGATTATTTGCTCAGCATACAGACTGAATAAGTATGGGAAATGGATACAGCCATGACACACTCCCTTCTTGATTTTAAACCATGCAGTATCCCTTTCCTGATGAGCACAATCAAGTATTCTGAAATTCCCATTCTTCTCAGTGTTATCCATAATTGTTATGATCCACACAATCTAATGCCTTTGCACAGTCAGTAAAACACAAGTGAACATCTTTCTCGTATTCTTTGCCTTTGGCCAAGATCCATCTAACATCAGCAATGATGTCCCTCGTTCCATGTCCTCTCCTGAATCCAGCTTGCATTTCTGGAAGTTCTCTGTCAATATTCCACTGCAACCATTTTTTAATTATCTTCAGCAAGATCCTACTTGTGCATGATATTAATGATATTGTTCTAAAATTTCCACATTCTGTGGGATCACCTTTCTTCGGGATGGGTACAAATATGGATCTCTTCCAGTCAGTTGGCCAGGTAGTTGACTTCCAAATTTCTTGGCATAGACAAATGAGTGCCTCCAGCATGACATCCATTTGTTGAAACATCTCAAGGGTATTCCATAAATTCCTGGAGCCTTGTTCTTCACCAATTCCTTCAGTGCAGCTTTGACTTCTCCCTTCAGTACCATTGGTTCTTAATCAAATGTCACCTCCTGAAATGGATGAACATTAACCAATTAACCAATTAACAGTGACTCTGTGTATTCTTTCCATCTTCTTTTGATGTTTCCTGCATCATTCACTATTTTGCCCATAGAATCTTTCTATATCGCAACTTGAAGCTTTATTTTTTTTTTCTTCAGTTCTTTCAGCTTGAGAAATGTCAAGTGTGTTCTTCCTTTTGGTTTTCTAACTCCAGTTCCCTGCACATTTCATTATAATAATTGATTTTGCTTCTCAAACTACTCTTTGAAATCTGCTGTTCAGCTCTTTTATCTTGTCATTTCTTCCATTTGCTTTAGCTATTCTCCATTCAAGGGCAAGTTTCAGAATCTCTTTTGACATCCATTTTGGTCTTTTCTTCCTTTCCTGTCTTTTAATGAACTTTTGCTCTTTTCATGGATGATGTTTTTGTTGTCATCCCACAATTCCTTTGGTTTTCAGTCATTGGTGCTCAGTCCATCAAATCTATTCTTTAGATGGTCTCTAAATTCAGGAGGGATATAATCAAGGTCATATTTTGGCTCTTATGGACTTAGTTTAATTGTCTTCAGCTTCAACTTGAGCTTGCATATGAGCAACTGATGGTGTGTTCCACCGTCAGCTCCTGGCTTGTTATGGCTGAAGATATTGAGCTTCTCCATCACCTCTTTCCACAGATGTAGTTGATCTGATTCCTGGATGTTAAAAATGGCTAGTGTCCTCAGCTGCTAACCAGAAAACCAACATTGACCTTATTAGAGATGGAAAGATTAAATAGACTCATCTTCCTTAAAAAAAAAAAAAAAAAAAAAGATAAAGTTTTCAGAGACTGCCATCAAGTCCATTCCAACTGATTCCAACTGATAGTGACTTCCTTACAAGGCAGTAAAACTTTGTAGAAATAGATTGTCTCATCTTCCCTCAGGTGCCATTGGTTGGTTTGAATGACCAGTTTTCTGGTTAGCAGTCAAATGTCTTAGGCACTGCACCACCAGAGCTCCTTTGCAATAATGCACAAAGCTCAGATAGATCCACAGAGGAGTTCTAAGAAACCTGAAAATATGAGATTATTTCAATGCTAATTAAATTATTACACAGCATAAGAAGAGAAGCTTCCAAGTGCTTTTTTTATAAATTGTGTAACATGGATCCTAAACTGGATAGAGACCATTTACACATGCATGCACACGCTTCCATACAACTACGAATATCCACACAAATATTCATGAATATCAATGCAAAATACTTAAAGACGTGCACCGGGATCTCAATAAGAATCTTTAAATAGTTCTGATTTCTACATCAATGTAACCTGTGATAGCTTAAATATAGAGAAAAAAAGAAAAGAATTCTATTTGCTTTGGGCACAATACTCTGATTATACAACCTTTTCGGAATAGATTCTAAGGGTAAAAAAAGAACTGGAGAACATCTTGAATTCTACTTAGTAGATTGTTGTTTCTAGTGGAACTGGTTTTGAATTTCTGAAAGAGTGTGTCAGTTTTAAGGTAGAGAAGTTATTAAATATATTGATTTTATTACAAATCAGGGTTTTCATTATGGAAAAAATATGAAAATGAAATATGTACAAGTAGTAATTTCCATTTGTATATTATTCTAATGACGATATTGACCTGAGGAGCCAGCACATAGTAAAAGAAAGTTGCTAAGAAGAGATATGCATGGTTGCTTTTATCTTTTTCCCTGAAATTTACATTAAAGGTAAAGGTTTTAATGTAGCATGTATGTAAAATTATCTCTATTACATCTTGAATAAAATAAAAATAGCACTTAAGCAAAATAAATCTTTTCTAAGCCAGAGGGAATATATTACTATGGAAACATGAACCCAAACAGAAATAGCAACACTGATCTTGACATACTCTTAGGATTAGTTTTCTCTTGATATGTAACACTGGAATATAGATAAGATCTCTAAAGACCTTTAGCAGAAAGTCTAAGTTACAACTTTACCAACCTCATAATGAGGCTACATGAAGAGTCCACCTGGAAAATCAGAAACTCCTTTTAGGACTGTCCATTTATATGTTCGTACAGGATACAGAGCACAGTGGCTTTCTCAAGCCCAACCAGCAGAACAGAACCCCGTCAGCTCCTTGCTTTTAAGTCAGTAGCAACTCCCTATGTCTCCTGGTATCAAAAAAGAAAAAGAAAAAACGAACAGCAACAACAATCTTGCACTTTTCTATAGAAAATACCGAAAAATAATTTTAAAAACTAGATTATATTTATACACAAATAAACATGGAAAGGTATTTTTGAATAATAATCCTATATAGATATAAGTTCCCTTTTCATACTTTGGGTATGATCTATTTTGAAGACTTTTGTCACTTTACAATCAATATCTCCAGTGAACTGGCAGTAACAACTCTCTCCGTAAAATCCTTCAGCAAGTACTTGGACTTTTGTCCTTTACATCTGTACTCTCAGTATCTACACAGAGTTGATGCTCTGAATAGGTTGAGGAGAGACTTTCACATTTCTTTCTTTCTTTTTTTTTTTTTTTTTCCAGAAGTAATTTATTCTTATAACCCTAAATCTTCCTTCACTGGCATTAGAGTTTAAAAACATTTTTACTCATAGACCACTCCATCCTCTGAGGGAAAAGAAAAGAAAAGAAAAGAAAAATAGCACTGGACTTTTTCATTATTTTTTAGTCTATTGAGTCTACTTTCTTTAGATCAATCACCCTGCCTGTCAATGCTATAAAATTAGTATTGTTTAGTGCCTTTTGTGGATCTCACTTGACAGAAATATCCAGTTAGCAGTTCTGAAGGTGATGTTCATTTCCCACAATTTCACAAGAAGTGGAATTTATTCTATTTGTACACTTAGCTAAAACATCTCTCCTACTTTTAAAATAACTCTTAAAACATCTCTGAGAGGTAAAAATATACTATTATTAGCTGATTATTCAACTGAAGAAATTGAGGCACAGCGTTGTTAAACGATTTTCCCAATGGTCTCACAGCTGTTGACTGGAAAAGTAAGGGTTCAAATTAGGCTGTCTGACTTCCAGAGTAATAGCTTTTTTTTAATTAAAAAAAAAAAAAAATGCCTCTCTCTTTGCCTCACATCTTTAAATGTTGAATTCTTTATTGTAAGTCTTTTACATCTATGAATATTTAAATCTCCCTTGAAATTTTAACATTAATTCATAACTATGAGAAAATAATCTAATACCAAGTTTATAAACAAGAAAGAAAAAAGATAAATGAAGAGCAAATAATCTTTCTTAAGGGATTGAAATAGCCCCAGTTCACAAGTTTGCCTACTGTTTGTTCTAATTTTTCCCAAGCACTATCTGATCTCAAACAGAAAGATCATAAGCTCATTTGCACCTTTAAAATAAACAGCAGATAACAGATTGAAATCTGATTCCTGCTTCTCAGAGAAGTTGTGTTTTAATAGGGGGCATTCTTAAAGAAAAAAAAAAAATCTATATGTAGAATTTAAGGCATCACCAAATAGTTGGAGGACATCAGAAGGATGAAGAATTTTGAAGATAAGGTAAATTATCTGTTCCGGTCCCTAAGAACATACCCAGTAAAACTTTTCTTACTCAGACTTTTCTTCTCTTTGATTTAGATTTGATGATTTGAGTCACTATCAGTCTATAGGCTGATATGAGATGATCCATCGGACCTACACTTCAACTGAGTAAAGTTATGTAAACTACTGAATCAAAGGTGATTCTAAGAATTATCTAATCTAATTGCCTTATTTTGAACTAATGTTCCGAAAAAAATACCTTTATCTTACTTTCCAAATAGTTTATCTATTCAAGACATTTTATGTACTAAATTAATTAACAACTGAAGGCACTTGTCTGAATAATTGAACACCTAAGATGAAATCTAAGTGAAGCATTCTGTGTCAGAATCTCTTGAATCAGTGACCTTCAATCATAGCTACTTGTTATAGTTTTCTGAAGTGTGATGGTTTATTTTATGTGTCACCTTGGCTAGGCTATGGTTCTGGCTAAACACTAAAATATTTACTCTTTTGGAGTAGTTAAGTGGGCTGTTGTAGAGTAATTGTTGTTGTTGTTGTTATGTGCCGTGGAGTCAAACCCGACTCATAGCGACCCCTCCTTGGGTTTCCAAGGCAGTATCACTACGGAAGTAGGATTGCCCAACCTTCCTTCCGAGGAGTAATTACATGCAATTAAATCAGTTGGCTTAATGTAAAGCTGATTGCCTTCTATTATGTTATGTAATGTGATGTAATGTAATCAATCCATTAATCAATCAGTTGAAGACCTTAATAGCAAAAAGGGAATTTCTCTAGGGTGTGTTTTGCCTCCTGGCTGTAAAAAGGTATTTTGGGGAGTTCTAGTCTCACTTTTCACATTGCCTGACCTACAGTGCTTGGGATGTAAACTTACAGGAGTTTTCACTTGACCTCAGGATTTTGGACTTGCCAGTCCCACATAACCACATGAGACAATTACTTTAAGTAAACTTCTCTCTCATTCTGTCTCTCTTTGACTTTCGATAGAGATATTGGTTGTTGTTGTTGTTGTTATGTGCCATCGAGTTGGACCCAACTCATAGCGACTCCTCCTTGAGTTTCCAAGGCAGTATCACTATGGAAGTAGATTGCTCCATCTTCCTTCCCAGGAGTGGCTGGTGGGTTTGAACAACAGCCTTCTGGTTAGCAGTCAAGGACCTTAGGAACTATGCTGCAAAATTCTGTCTCTGTAGAGAAGCCTAATATATAAAGAAATTTATTTTTTTCCTAAGGTAATGCTTTGGCCTCTGTATTTTTAATAGCATTTCAGGTCATTCTAGTGTGTAGCTAGGGTTGACAACTACTAATCTAGACATTTTGTATAACAACTCTTTTAAAGCTTAATTAACTTGATAATTTGACTTATGGAAAGATCGACGATAGTTAAACAGAGAAAGCTGTTATTGATATCTTTGTTTCTGTCTCCACTATCAATAGGAATTATTTTCAGTGTATTAGAAAAAGAGCACACTTACTATAAAGAGGAAAACCTAAGGTAGGAGTCAGAATAGAGCACCTAATTGCTTAAAATAAGTTTAAAGGCATTGATCAAAGTAAATTTTATTATCCTATGCTGCTAGAAATGAATGCAGAGGAGATTGGTGTATGTCTAGTGTTTGTCTGTAATGAACCATGGTGAATGAGAGACATGCTGCTGGATATAGCACACACACAAATGAAATTCAGATTTTAACAAGAAGATGGATTCTGGAACTTGATATCCACCACATATGCAATTCTGTATTTCATTATTGAATTAATAGCTTTGAGCATATAGAAGAGGAAGCAACGATTATTAAAATTCAGCATAGCAAGTATCTGGTCAAGTTCAAATATGAATGACTATAGTAATTGATTGAGTGACTATATTGGTAAACAAGGGAAAACTTATAGACATGGAAGGTGAGAGGATTTCAAAAAATATATTTATTAATTCTTTTATAATGACAACATGATGGGGGTGATGTTGGAGACAGAGAAAATATGTGTATTTCAAGAGAAAATCACTAATGAACTCTCACACGGATAGTTCCTTGGGTGGTGTAAATTGTTGGCTCTTAGCTACTAACTGAAAGGTTGGTAATTCAAATGCACCCAACATCCTTTCAGAAGAAAGGCATGGTTATCTATCTCCATTAGATTACAACCATTGAAAATCCTATGAAATGTAGTTCTACTCTGACACATATGGAGTTGCCATGAGTCAAAATCAACTTTATGGCAATAGGATTTTGTGTTTTGTTTTGCTTTAATGTCTGTAGGCCATCTTGATGGGGACAACTCTACAGATAGAGAAGACATGCAGATTTCAATACAAAATCATTAATGGACTCTTTCATAAGGACAACACTTGGGCTGGATGTAAGGACTGTAAATTATTAAACATTCGTTTCCAAAAATCTGTGTGATTTTTTAATAGGTTTCTGCTGATCTTTAAGTTTACCCTTGACCTCTTCTTTTCAAATTAATGTATATAATTTGGATTAAAAATATAGATGTCATGCTCATAAATGTGTGGTTGGCCAGAAGCTAGAACAAATAGTAGAAATAAAAAAAGGTTTTTCCAGAGGTCAGTCTCTAGACTGAATTTTATTCGTAAGTAAAGTTCATTACAAATATTTTACATTTTAAATAAAGTAATCTGGAGAAATTATAATATTTAACTCCACTGAGTCAATTGTGACTCATAGTGACCCCTCGGGTTTCTGAGGCAGTATCTCTATGGAAATAGATTGCCCAGTCTTCCTTCTGAGGAGTGGCTGGTGGGCTTGAACCACCAGCCTTCAGGTGACCTTAGTGACTCAGTAAATGGCAGTTCTACATCTCTAAAATGGTAATATGTGTTTGACTATATTATGAACAGCTCAATTGATGGAAAGGTTGAAGGATTTCAGAAGTCTTAATATGGTTAGAGGGGGATAATTTTTTTTAATTGTGATTTGGGTGAAAGTTTACAGAGCAAATTCACTTTCCATACAGCAGTTCACATACACTTTGTCTCGTGACATTGACTTACAATTTACCACAATGAAACGACTCCCCTCCCACTCCTTCCCCATACTTAACTTTTCCCTATGTCCATCCCTCCATGCACTCCTGCCCCCTGAGCTATCTCCCTGCATACACAGCCCTTCTTTCTTCCATGATTGTTCTCTCCAAGGAGTATATCTCCCTAGTGTAAATGTTCACCTCATATGCCTGTCATTTGTTTGGCTAGAAGCCACAGGAGTGGGTTCAATTCCAGACCTGAAGGGCAGTCTAGGGGCCATAGTCTCAGTGGTTGCATCAGGCTTTATCAGACCAGCAAACCTAGCCAACATTTTTTTTTTTTTTTTTAATGATTTTGAGTTTTGTTCTACATTGTTCTCCCACTCTATCCAGGATCTATCCATAGATCCCTCTCTGAGCAGTTGACAGTGGTATCCAGGCACCATCTAGTTCTTCTGGTTTCATAGTCATATAGGCTGAGGATTGCAAGGTGTACAAGTCACTTGGACTAATTGTTTCCATGAATCTTTGGTTTTCTTCATTCTCTTTGCTCTGGACTAGGAGAGACCCATCGTTGAATCTACATGGCTGCTTGCAAGCTTTTAAGATCCCAGTCACTACTTGCCAATGTAGGATGTGGAACAACTTTTGTGTATTATATTATGCCAATTGAGCTTGATATCCCCTGGGACTATGGTCCCAAGCCCACAGGTCCAACTATTCGGTTCCTCTGGGTTGCTGGCTGTGGGCAAGAAGTGACTACAACCTTGTCCCTTGTCAGCTCAACTATATACCTGGGACTTCTTACAAAACATACCAATACACTTGTAGAAACAATGTCTACCAACCCTATACACAGTCTTGGACACACTCCCCTCTGAGTAGATGTACATAATTATTCGGCCTGTCCACTCATTTATCCAGCCATATATCCATGTTTGCCTGAACTGACAATGCAGTACTGTATGTGCAAAAGGGTTCATCTTTGTTGTCTGTAACCTCCCATGTACCTCTCTATGTCTTCCTCTTCCTCAATGCCACTGTATTTATCACTTACATTTGGTACATTGCCCTTCTCTTCATGCAAGTCAATACTTGTCTCTACTTATCTAACAGTGTTCCCTCCCCTTCCCTCCTATCCCTGGTAACCAACAAAGAAAATTTCCTTCCATATATAAACCTTTTCTTGACTTTTTGCAATAATGGACTAATACAATATTTATCCTTCTGTGATTGACTTATTTCACTCAGCATAATGTCCTCCAAGTTCATCCACATTATGTAATGTTTGGCCAATTCTACATTATTCTTTAGGGTTGCATAGTATTCCATTGAGTGTATGTACCATAGTTTGGTGATCCATTCTTCAGCTGATGGACACCCAGGTTGTTTCCATCTCTTGCCTATTAAAGATAGTGCTGCCATGAACATGGAGGTGCATATATCTGTTCTTATCCTAGCTCTCACTTCTTTAGGATATATACCATACCTAGTAAAGGAATGGATGTGTCAAATGGTATTTCTAATCTCTACATTTTAAGGAATCACCATACTGTTTTCCACAGTTATTATACACTTTGACCATGCCACCAGCAGTGTATGAGAGCCCCAATCTCTTCGTGTCATTGCCATCATTTTTTATTTTCTGTCTTGTTGAACTTGGCTACTAGTGCTGTGGCAAGATGGTATCTCATTATTTTGATTTGCATCTCTCTAATGGCTGATGATGGTGGGCATTTCTTCATATGTTTGTTGGCCTCCTGAATATCTTCTTTGGTGAAGCATCTATTCATATCTTCTGCCCATCTTTTAATTGGATTATTTGTCTTTTTGTTGTTGAGGTGTTGGAGTTTTCTATAAAATCTAAAGATAAGTCCCTTGTCAGATATGTCATTGCTGAATATTTTTTCCCAATCTGTAGGTTCTCTTTTGACTCTTTTGGAGAAGTCTTTGGAAGCACATAAAAATTTATTTTTAGAAGGTCCCATTTGTCTAGTTTCTCTTCTGCTGTTTGTGCATTTTGGGTTATGTTTGGTAGTCTATTTATGCCATATATTGTTGTTGTTGTTGTTATGTGCCATCGAGTCAGCCTTGACTCATAGCGACCCCTCCTTGGGTTTCCGAGGCAGTATCACTACAGAGGTAGGATTGCCCAACCTTACTTCCGAGGAGTGGCCATATATTAGGGCCCCTAAATTGTCCCTATTTTTTTTCTTGAGGAACTTTATAGCTTTAGGTTTCACATTGTTCTGGGTACCTAGTACTGCTCTGACAAGAATATACCACAAATGGGATGGCTTGAACAAACAGGAGTTTATTCTCTTACAGTTCAGGAGGCTACAAGTCTCAGTTCCAATTGCCAGGCTCTAGGGGCTGTTTGAAAGCCCAGCCATTCAACCAGGCCTAGCCAAGTTGACACACAAACTGAACTACCACAATTCCACCCCTTGTCAACTTAGCACCTGTACAGATCTTCAATGGGTGCTGTAATCCCCTAGTTCCTGAGTGGTAACCTTACCTCCTCGGCCTGGTGGGCCTCTTTCCTCTACCTCTTGGGTATAGTAGCTCTGCCCCCTCTCTCTTGGGCAATGGCTATGACTCCATCCCACTGGCTCTCATGAATGAGCAGCACCACACTCCAGAACCAAGTTGGTGTTTGTCTAACTCTTTGAAATCTAGGGACTATGGTGGTTCCACCCCAAGAGACCATGATCTTACCCTTTGAGGCTGATGCAGTTCTGCTTTTTGTTTCTTTGGTCTCTCTGCTTCTGCCAATTAATGCCAAAGGTAACCCACTCTGCAGGAAAACTTCCTGCCCTAAAAGCATTCAGCTTTCTTGCTCTGTGGGCCAGCCAAGCTGCTACTCCATTTCATGGTGGTCTTTTTTATCAATTAATGCCTGAAGGCAACTCACTGCTTGAAAAGT
Organism: Orycteropus afer afer; assembly: GCF_000298275.1. Taxonomy (NCBI): domain Eukaryota; kingdom Metazoa; phylum Chordata; class Mammalia; order Tubulidentata; family Orycteropodidae; genus Orycteropus; species Orycteropus afer. Next base: position 328,675 of record NW_006922278.1, on the reverse strand, counting down.
TGCCAGCACAATGGCATCCAGCTTTCTCCTCCATGGGCTGGTAAGCCTGTTGGTGTTTAATGCTAGTCTCTGGGCTCTGCTACTGTCATCTCTCATGCTGGTCTCTGGCTCTGCTCCCGCTATCTCTCATGCTGTATGCTGAGGTCTCTCTGCCAGGGTCTTGGGCCAAAGATGCACTCCACTTCTGTTTCCACATTTTAGGTATCTGTCAGAACAGAACCCCACACTCTTGGTACCATATTCGGTTCTGGTTACCTAGTACCGCTCTGAAAAGAATATACCAAAAATGGGATGGCTTGAACAAACAGGAGTTCATTCTCTTACAGTTCGGGAGACTACGAGTCTGAGTTCCAAGTGCCAGGCTCTAGGGACTGAAGGCCCCTCGACTTTGGGCTTCAGCTCTGCTCTTGCTCCCAGCCCACTGAAGCTAGAGACATCTCTTCACTCAGGCAGATACTGGCTGTTGAGGCTAACAAGCCCAAGGTTGACAAATAAAATGGCACAGTCCCAATGTTACCAAACCACATGGCAGGCCATTAATTCAAGTCCACTAAAAGTCCCAGGTTGGCAGAGCATGGCGGGCTGCTGAACAACGACACAACTACATGCAGAGTTCAAGCATGCCATAAGCTAGAGACAATTCCTCAAGGGTTCTTCTTATATACAGGAAGCAGACCCCATCCCCAAAAGCCCTAAAAGCATTCAGCTGTCTTGCTCCGTGGGCCAGCCCAGCTGCTACTCCATTTCATGATGGTCTTTTCTACCAATTAATGCCTGAAGGCAACTCACTCCTTGAAAAGTTGCTTATAGCAGATTCCACCATGGAGTTGATTACCAGTCTCATCATGGGAAATACTACATCCAGCTTCCCAGCCTTCAACCAGGCCCAGCCAAGTTGACGCACAAACTGAATTGCCACACACATTTAAGTCTTTGATCCATCTGGAGTTAGTTTTTGTGTATGGTGTGAGATACAGATCTTGTTTCATTTTTCTGCAAATGGATGTCCAGTTTTGCCAGCACCATTTATTAAACAAACATTCTCATCCCCATTTAATGGATTTCGGCCCTTTGTCAAAGATCAGCTGACCATAAGTTGATGGATCTGATTCTGGGTTCTCAGTTCAATTTCATTGGTCTATGTGTCTGTCATACACTAATACCAGGCAGTTTTGACTACTGTGGCTGTATAGTAGGTTTTGAGATCTGGGAGTCTGAGACCTCCTACTTTATTCTTTCTCAGTAGGCTTTGCTTACCTGAGGTCTCTTTCCTTTCCATATAAAGTTAGTGATTGGATTTTCCATATCCTTAAAAAATCTTGATGGAATCTGGATTGGGATTACATTGAATGAATAGATTGCTTTGGGTAGAATGGACATTTTCACAATGCTTAATTTTCCTATCCATGAGCATGGGATGTTCTTCCATTTATGTAGATCTCTTATGGTTTCTTGAAGTAGTCTTTTACAGTTTTCTTTGTACAGGTCTTTTGTGTTCCTGGTAAGATTTATTCCCAAGTATTTTATTTTTTTGGTGGCTATTGTAAATGGTAGGAGCTCTGGTAGCATAGTGCCTAAGGCACTTGACTGCTAACCAGAAGGCTGGCGGTTCAAACCCACCAGCCACTCCTTGGAAGGAAGGTTGGGCAATCCTACTTCCGTAGTGATACTGCCTCAGAAACCCAAGGAGGGGTCGCTATGAGTCGGGGCCGACTCGACGGCATAAAACAACAACAACAATTGTAAATGGTATTAATTTCCTTATTTCTTTTTCAGCAATCTCTTTGCTGGTGTAGAGAAATCCAACTGATTTTTGGATGTTGATCTTGCCACAATACTACATCTGTCAATTAGTTCTAGTAGATTTTTGCCTGAATCTCTTGAGTTTTCTAGGTATAGTAACATATCATCAGGAAATAGGGTAGTTTGAATTCTTCCTTACCAATTTGGATGCCTCTGATTTCCCTTTCTTACCGTATTGCCCTGGCTAGGACTTCCAATACAGTATTCACCAGAAGTGGTGATACAGGGCATCCTTGTCTGGTTCCTGTTTGCAAGGGGAATGGTTTCAGTTTCTCTCCATTGAGAATAATGTTGGCTGTTGGTTTTACATCAATGCCCTTTATTATGTTGAGGAATGTCCCTTCTATTCCTATTTTGCTGAGAGTTTTGATCAGGAATGGGTGTTGGATTTTATCAAAAGTCTTT
>NW_006922278.1:301857-326127 GCF_000298275.1 Orycteropus afer afer | reverse complement strand
GTCTGGGCCAGGATTTTTTTTTTGTTGGTAATTTTTTTAATGACCTGTTCTGTGTTTTCTTTTGTTATAGATCTGTTCAACTTTTCCACTTCAGTCTGTGTTAGTTTAGGTAAGTGATGTGTTTCTAGAAGTCTGACCATTTCTTCCAGATTTTCAAAATTGTTGGAGTACAGTTCTCCCTAGTATCCTGATACTATTCTTTTTATTTCACTTGGTTCTGTTGTGATGTTGCCTGTGGTGATTGTGTTTGTGTCAACTTGGCTGGACTGGGTTGAGAGTGACTGGGCAAATAAATATAGTTATTCCCCATGGTGAAATTGGTAATTATCTCCATGGTGGAATCTATTGGAGCAGCTGAGTAGCTGCTTTGGGTATGTGGTCTTCTTCCCGTATATAAGAAACAGCTTTGGGAATGGTCTCTAGCTTGCGGCATGCTTGAACCCAGCACGTAGCTGTGTCATTGTGCAGCAGCCTGCCATGCTCTGTCAATCTTGGGACTTTCAGTGGACTTGAATGAATGGCCTGCCATGTGGTTTGTGCCATCGGGGCTGTGCCTTTTCACTTGTCAGCCTTGTGTTTGTCAGCATCAGCAGCCAGCAGTTGTCTGAATGAAGGAATGACTCTGGTTTCAGTGGGTCAGAAGCAGGAGGCAGAGCTTTCACCTAGCCCCTAGATCCTGGCCCTTTGAATTTGGCCTTAAAGCCACCAAACTGTAAGAGAATAAACTCCTGTTTGTCCTAGCATACCATTTGTGGTATATTCCTGTCAGAGAGGCACTAGTTAACCAGAAAATCACACATTTCATTTCTTATTTGTGTTATTTGTATTCTCTCCCTCTGTCCTTTGTTAAATTTGCCAGTGGTTTGTCAATTTTATTAATGTTTTCAGAAAACCAGCTTCTAGTCTTGTTGATTTTTTCTGTTGGCTATTTTCTGTTTCACTGATTTCTGTTTGAATCTTTATTATTTCCTTTCTTCTGGTGACTGTAAACTTTACTTGCTGTTCTTTTTCTAATTGTTGGAGATGTTCATTTAAAGTGTTGATTTTAGCTCTTTCTTCTTTTTTGTTGTGTGCATTGATGGCTATAAATTGGCCTCTGATTATTGCTTGTTGTGTCCCAAAATTTTGCTATGTTGTGTTTTCATTCTTGTTTGATTCAAGGAATTTTTTAATTTCACTTTTAATTTCTTCTCTTACCCAGTCTTTCTTAAGGAAGGTGTTGTTCAGTTTCTGTGTATTTGCTCTTTATCTGTCAATCTTCTTATTGTTGGTTTCTAATTTGATAGCATTGTGATCTGAGAAGATGCTTTGCAGTATTTCAATGTTTTTAATTTTATTAAGGCTTGCTTTATGGCCTAACATATGGTGGTGTATCATGTGCACTGGAAAAGAATGCATATTGTGCTGTTGTTGGATGAAGTGCTCTGTAGATGTCTAAAAGGTCAAGTTGGTGGATTGTATTGTTTAGATCTTCAGTGTTTTTGTTAAGTTTCTTTCTAGTTGTTCTACCTTTCATTAAAAGTGGTGTATTAAAGTCTCCCACTATGACTGTGGAGTCATCTATTTGCCTTTTCAATTCTGTTAAAGTCTGATTTATGTATTTGGGGGCTCTTTCATTGGGTTCATAGATATTTATTATGGTTAATTTTTTTTGTTCAATTGAGTCTTCAATCATTGCATAATGCCCTTCCATGTCTCTTATGGTGGTTTTTGTCTTAAAGTCAATTTGATCAGAAATTAAAATTGCCACTCTTGCTCTCTTACAGTTGCCTTTTGCTTGATATACCTTTTTCCAACCTTTGATTTTTAGTCTATTTTTGTCTTTATCTCTAAGTTGTGTCTCTTGTAGGCAGCATATTGATGGGTTTTGTTTTCTTATCTAATTTGCAACTCTCCGTCTCTTGAGTGTAACATTTAATCCATTGACATTCAGTGTGATTATCAACAAGTATGAATTGGTTGCTGTCATTTTGTTAAATGTTTGTTCATGGTGTTCCTGGTTTCTTTGTTCCATATAAATTTCTATGTTGAGCTCATTGTCTTTATGTATCATGTTATCATTTTTTTTTGTTGGTATTGTTTTAGTATTTGCTAAATATTTGTGCTTTCCTCTTTTATTGTGATATGAAGGTTTATCATTTTCTTTAAGGTTACCTTGTGGCTTATACTTTTCTCCCCAAGTTTAGAACAGTGCATTCTATATTGCAACTCTCTTCACTTCCTTACCATTTAGAAGTTCTGTAACTACACTGTTTTTCCCTCTTTTTGGTTTCTAGTTGTCCTCATTTTCCAATTGATTGCTCTTGCTCCCTGTTGACCACCTTGTAAACTTATTTTACTTTGGATATGTCCATGGCTCTGTTAGTTTCTGGGTTATGCCATCTTGTGTATGAATGGTTTGTTATTGTTTGCTATTATTGGTTCACCATTCAAAGGACTCCCTTTAGTATCTCTTGTAAAGTTGGTCTGATTTTAACAAATTCTCTTAATTTCTGCTTATCTGAAAATCTCCTAATTTCACTGTCATATTTGAGGGACAATTCTGGTGGGTATATAATTTTTGGTTGGAAATTTTTTCTGTGTCAGGGTTTTATATACACCATCCCATTGCCTTTTCACTTGCACAGTTTCTGCTGAGAAAACAGAGCTTATTCTTATTTGGTGTCTTTTGTAACTAAACTTTTGTTTTTCCCATGCTGCTTTCATAATTCTTTATCTTCAGTTTTGTTGAGTTTGATGATGATGTCTTGGTGATTTTCTTTTGGGGTCTATCCTGTTTGGTGTTCATTGGAGTTTCCGAATGGATATATCCTCATCTTTCATCATATCAGGGAAATTCTCTTCCAACAATTCTTGGAAAATTTTCTCAGTGGTTTTATTTTTCTCTTCGTGTTCTGGAATTCCAATACATGGGTTATCCCTTTTGATGGTATCCCACATGAACCTTAGGCTTTCTTCATGTTGTTTTTATCTTTTTTCTGATTGATCCCTTTCTGAAGAAGTATTCAGATATTTATCTTCAATCTCATTAATTCTGTCTTCCATTGCATCAATTCTACTCCTTTGCCCTTTCAATGTGTTATTTAATTCTGAAAATTTATTATTAATCTTCTGCCTTTCTATCTGTAGATTTTGTATCATTTCTAATTTTTCACTTATTTTGTCATTTTGTTCTTTGTATTTTCTTCCAAAATTGTTCTAAGATTTTTTTCTGTGCTTTCTTTAATTTTGTCAGTGTTTTCCATGATCTGTCTCTCAATCCTTTGAGGATACCAAAATATAATTCTTTTGAATTCCTTCCCAGGGAGTTCCAATGCTGCTTCTTCCTCAGTGATATGTTCTGGGTCTGTATCCTGCTCCATTGTTTCTACCACTTTATCTTGCTTTTTTGTGTGGACTGTGATGGCCTGTTTTCTCTGAGACATTGTGACATTATTGTATTTAAATCTCAGTTAACTGTTTATGAAGAGGAGTAAGGATGAGTCAGGCTCTTCTGGTGGTCATTTATCATTGGCCAGTTGGTGGAGAAGAAAGTGGTGGCTGTCAGTCAGTAGGTGGAGCTGCAGGATTTGTGGGTGTGGTTGCATTGTCTGGGTACAGTTGCTGTCTCCCGTTCAGTTAGACAAAAACAATAATGAAAAAGACATTACTAAATAAAAGCAAGTGGGCAAAAGCCCACTGCATGAACACATAGGAACAATCACCAAAAATTGGAAAAAGAAAGAAAAGAAAAGACAAAAAATCCTGCAACATCTGGGGAAAAGACAATAAGAGAAAAAAGGTAAAGTAGGAGAATAATGAAGAAAAAAATGGGAAAAATGCAAAAACAAAAACAAGGAACAGGGTTGACCACCAGAAAGAAAAAAATTGGAACCAGGAACAAGGGAGAGAGAAAAAGCTGAAAACTAAGACCTCAGAAGGGAAGAATAAACAATAATAATAAAAAGGACAATGATAATAATAATAATAATTTAAAAACAGATAAAAACAACAAACTGAAAAAAAAAAGAAATCTGGGCAGGGCAGGTCAAGGCACCCAGGCTCTGTCTGAGCACACAAACTGGAATGGAATTGCTGCTGCCCCAGAAGGTGGGTGGGAGTGAGGGATGACTGCACCTCCATTCACCAAGAGGGTGTGGGGTATAAGAGTAACAAGGGGAATGTTGCACTTTTCTAGTTGTTGATCTCTGGAATGTCCTTGTGGTTCCTGGCAAGTGGAGCCTATTCTTAAATCCCTGGGCTCTGGGAGAATGCTGTTACTTTAAATATCCAAAAAGGTTGAACTGCTTGTGGACATTCAGAATGGCTGTGCCTTCTGGCGGGAAAAAGTCCACAGCTCAGCCTGCTTTCCTTTTCACTGCTCTTCCTTTTATTCACCAGCCACCAGTGCAGTCCTCTGTGCAGTCCCAGGCTAGCAGGGCTGATTTTTCAGTTAATTCTTAGGTCCTAACACCACTCAGCAATATCCAAGCTGTCTGTGCCATCAGGATCATTGCCAGACCACAGCACCTTATGTCTCCTTTTCTGGTGTTTTCATGCAAATTTTTCTACTAGTTGGACTTTAGTCCACTTCTATATCCTTTCCTTCAAAGCTTAGGGCTCCAGGATTATCTTCTCTATCCATGTTAATTGGTTCCCCTTCTCTTTGTTGAAGAGGGTCTGTGCAGTTTTTCTGCCTATTCCGCCATTTTACCAGAATTCTAGAGGATGATACATTTATCTGATAAATTTATCCTTTACTGATAACTCTAAATAATTGAGGCATTTTCTATTCTTCTCTTTCTCTCTCCCTTTTTTTTTTTTTTTTTTGATGTATGTTATTATATTTTGAGGTTGAAGGAAATCACTTTTCCAATTTAGGAGGGAAAAAAAAGGAAGAAGAACAGTAATACATTTCTAGATATTCATAACAAACATTTCTAATAAGGAAAATCACTTACCAATGTATAAAATGACAAAACTAGAATAAAGGTACTGTGTTCTATCAAAAACAGTTAAGATTAGGATATTAGTATATGATGTTTGGGACAACAACATCTAACATATAAGGTTATCTCTAGTATGCCCTTAAACTAATAGATTAGTTAATACATTGTGTAAGGGCAGTCCATGGTTTCTCTAAGATGGCTAATTTAAAACTTAAACTTCATTTTATATTAAACTATAGCCTAAACAAAGTGTCTGCCTCTACTGTTCTAAAGAAGTAATTGTTTCATGTGAACGTTTAACTATTGGTAGCTGAAGAAGAACAAGGGTCAAAATTTTTGGCTTGTTTAGGGAATTGATTGTTGATAGATATTTGTCAAGAACATTTTGGTCATCATATGTTTAAAAAGTAGAATTGATAATGATATGTTAGAGATTAATGTTAGGTTAGAGATTGATGTAAAGAATGTTATAGTTTAATATATGTAATAGTTTAAAGTTTGTCACTCCCCCCCCTCCCCTTATCTGAAACTCTCAGTGTCTGTAAACACTAAGTCTTTGTTTACACCACCTGATAAAAACTCACTGTTCTCCCTGCAATTTGGAACAAAGTAGTATCTTGCCTGGATGCTTGTGATTTTCCTAGTTCCATGAAAATTTATATCCTTCAATAACATTCTTTATTCCTAGCTGATTTTTCACTATGACAATATGTTTAAAGGCTGAAAATTTAATAATGGGATGTTGGATAAAGATTTTGGCTCTGGATTACACAAACTGAGTTTGAATTCTGGTTTTGTCACTTACTAGACACATGATCTTAAGTAAGTAACTTATTCTTCCTTGTGTTCTCATGTATTAATAAAAGAATAGTCATATCTCATAAATTATTCCAAACATTAAATGAGATAAGTCACAATACACTTATTGTAGTATCTGACATCTAGATACCAATCACCATGTATTAGCTATTAGTACTTCTAATACTTTTATCATCACCATCACCATCACTACTACATCATTACACTACAACAAATCATACCATTTAGTCCATATTTTTGTGAATGCTAGATTCCTTGTTTAGTTATGCACAGTAACCCTTAAAGCATTTCCCAAAAAAGATTCACTTTCTTTATACTCAAGTTGTATTTCCTATGTACATAAAGATTATCTTGATTGGAGGTGAGGAGTGAAAAAGAAAGAGAAAGAAGAAAAAGGGGAAAAAAGGAGGAGAGGGAAAGAGAGAGAGAAAAAACATATATCCATACCATTATCACAAGAGAATCTCATAACGTATTTGTTGTTGTTGTGCTCTGTGGACTTGAATTCAACTCATAATTACTCTAAATCCCATAATGCAGATGCCATTTTTATCTCCTTACATTATCAATATTTCACACCCTACCTATAGTCATTCATATCCAGTCATCATGTAATATCTGTTTTTATTTATTTATTATCTTCCTGAAAAAGCATCTAAGAAACGCTTAACAATTTACAGTTACAAGAATTAGTTGCAACCACTAGAGGTCAGGCATTTAAGCCTGCAAAATTTTAAAGTCACCTAACTCAGAATTTTGTATCCTGATTTTCAAAATACTTTCTAAACTGTCTTTAATTATTAAAAGTCCTTTCCAAAAATTTCAAAATATGCCCTGCCTTGGTGGATGGATAATTTACACTCTACTTAATTCCAAGCTGAAATATTTCAAAAGGAACGATACTCCTAGCAAACAAGAAGATAGAGCCCTTTTATACGCCCTTAATGGTTTCTCCTCAGAAGTAAGGTTGGGCAATCCTACTTCTGTAGTGATACTGCCTTGGAAACCCAAGGAGGGGTCGCTATGAGTCGGGCCGACTCGACGGCACATAACAACAACAACAACAACAATGGTTTTCTTAACATGAAATAAATTTAAATGCATTTAATGAATTAAATGTATAGCAAGCACTTGACAGACATCAAAGTACTTCCACATACATTATCTAATTTAACCACACATTAGATAGCTCCTGAGACATTTATAGGTTTACCAGGAATTGCAGGGCCTAAATGTCATCCCTCATGATCACAAATATTTTTATCTTTATCTCTTCAAGGAGTGGAGTCTGCATCCTCTCTTCTTATATTTGAGCTGGTTTATGATCACTTTAACACAATACATTGTGTAAGGGCAGTCTATGGCCTCACTAAGATGGCTAATTTAAAACTTAAACTTCATTTTAAATTAAACTATACTTCAACAAAGCAGCAGATCATTAAGTGCCCTTTGATGTTAATTTATAAAAAAAATTGTGAATAGGTTGCCTTCTTTGCAGGATCATAGAGCTGTCATGTAAGTGGTTAATTTACTTTGAGGTGACCACACTGCAGAGGTCACATGGAGGTGCTATAGCTGACAGTTCCAGTCATAGTTAACAATGAGTTGGATGTAAGAATGGAGATGTCATCTTAGAAGTGGATCATCCAGTTCCAAGTACTCCATGTGGCAGCCATGAGTATCATCCCAGATATTCTTTACAAATAACCTTAGCCATCACTGAGCAGGATGGCTTATATGCACTCTTCATTATGCACTGTCTGCACTCCTGACTAGCAGACAGCATAATAATTTATTGCTATTTTATGCCAATAAACTTGGTGTGGTGTGTTAGGCAGTAACAGATTAGGATAACACACAGATAATTAACTGGACACTCTCCCTTCATTTGGGTCCACCTGAAAAACCAAGTTCTTTTTCAATTATCCTCTAGATATTAATCTTATAAGAGTAAGAAAAAGATTGGAGAAATTCTGTAACATGGTGAAAATATATGCTGATAGAAGTTTAAATGAGAATGAAAAATCAGTATAATCAACTTCAAAGTTAAATTTCAAAACACTCCCTCATTGGTGTTTTAAGGTGCCTTGGACTCAGGTCCAATTCATAGCGACCCTATGCATGACAGAACAAAACACTGCCTGGTCTTTTGCCAACTTCACAATTCTTGCTATACCTGAGCTCATCTTTGCAGCCACTGTGTCAGTCAATCTCATTGAGGACCTGCCCCTTTTTTGTTGACCCTTCACTTTACCAAGCATGATTTCTATAAAATGCTTTCTCAGATTGAAGAATTATTTATTTTACAACTCCTATGTTTTAATCTACTTGCCTATTAAAGAAAGCTTCTTTTTGTACCTGCACTATAAACCCCCACACAAATAACAGCTTTCCTTCACATGATTACTTTTTGTATGAATTTCAAACAGTGATAAAGAATATTTAAACCAGTGGCATCACTAGGGGGTATAGAGTGGGACACAAAAATAACAGGTTTGTGGTGGTAGCTGGTGGATGGAGTGAGAGGGAGTAGCCACCAAGGCTGTGAAGTCATTAGGTTTGGTGTCATTGTCACTCAATGGCACAACTTGTCAGCCCCCAGTCAAAGTGCAGGCAAGTAAGTAGGCTATAGTACCCACCATTGGGTGGAGAGGAGGGCCTCTGCCTTGGCCAATGGGAGACGGGAAAAGCTGCAGGGAGCTTCAGGGAGGGGTCAGAGACTGGGTGATCTGTCCATGGGGGGATTGGGGATTCACCATCTGACCTTGTCCATGAGTGAGAGGGTGGGGAGGAGGTTAACCTTAGTGATACCACTGGCTTAAATCATTGTAATGGTTTAAGTGTTACTGTCCTTTTTTTTTTTTTTTTTAAACCGATGTCTGTTTGCATACTTAAGAGTTTATTTTACATGAACAGAAAATGATTTGAGAATGGCAAAAATGCACGACTCTGTGTGTGTGTGTGTGTGTGTGTGTTTCCATGGATCTTAAAATAGATTCAAAGATCTTTTACTCATTTAAAAACTAAAGTTTCCATTAACTACAGTAGGCATTTCCACCCAACCCCTTTTCTTTTTCTCTTAATAGGAAACATAGAATTAGTCTGTGTGTCCATTTGAATATTTGTTTGTTTTTCCTTCCAGAGCTTTCTCCAATGAGGTCACCTACTTTTTGGTTGTTTATTATATACTGGAAAGCTATGATGTCAAAATCCTTGTGCAGGTCATTTATATATAAATGATCTGAATTCCCATGGTGATTCACCCAATTTCACATTTTCCAAAGTATTTGTATCTCTGGAATCAATTTGGAATTCTCAGATTGTATTAGTCAGGATTCTCCAGAGAAATGTAACTAATAGATTATATATCTACATATCTATATCTATCTATCTATATCTCTATCCTATCTGTCTGTCTGTCTGTCTATCTATCTATATTTTCTTAAGGTCCACAGGGTCATGTGTCTGGTAACTACAAAATCTATGGGCAAACCTGCAGGTTGGAAACTCAGGTAAGGTTGCTTCTTCTACAGAAACCTAAGTTTTTCCTTTTAAGCCTTTCAACTGATTGGATGCGGCCCATCCACACATATTAGGAGGATAGTCTCCTTTTCTTACAGTCAACTCATTGTGGATGTTAAGTGCATCCACAAAATATTTTCATAGAGCACCTAAATTAGTGTTTGATTAAATAACTGGGTACTGTCACCTGCCCAAGTTGACACATAAAACCAGACATCATATATTTTAAATTCTGTTTATGTACAAAGACACCCCTTATAGTCTATAATTTTCCCTCTGTTATTAGCATAACAAGAGGAGCAGGTCTTCATCTTTGTCCCTCCACAGAATCTAACATAGGACACCGAGACTGGTTTACTCGTAATATTTCAGTAAAAGAAAATTTACATCACAAACCTATATTTTAGAGAAGCAGTAGCATTTTTTAAGTAAATTTGAGTGAGAAAAGCAGGAACCACAATGATTTACTCGGAGAACAAAAAGGAGGAATCACTAATGACAGCAATACTGCATCTCAGCAATTAGAAATTAATTGAATAAGATTAGTATCTTCACAGATGGAGAAACAGTTTATTTTAGAGCAAAATGTTTTCATTGTCTTTGAGGATAGCAGAAAGATAATGATTAAAAAATAGAAGTACTGTAACTCAATTTTGGAGTCATTGGGTAGTGTGAAAGATTAATGTGCTTTTATACTAACCAAAAGATTGGAGGTTTGATTCCACCCCTAGGTGCATCAGAAGGAAGGTTTAGTGATCTATTTCCAAAAAATTAGCCATTGAAAATTCTATGGAGCACATTTCTATTCTGACACACATGAGGTCATCATGAATGAGAAGTGACCTGAGAGCAACTGGTAACTCGACTTTGGTCGTAGTTTTTCCTAGGAAGAAGTACAAGAAAATGTCAGTTGTGGAGAGAGAGAATATAGACAACGTATTACAATGATAATAGAAAATGAAGAAAATTTGAGGACATGTCGGATATGGACAAATTGGTAAAGAGGAGATACCAGCAGAGAGAGAGCAGCCTAAGCATGAGACCGGAGACTATTTCTATTTCAGAGAGAAAGGACTTAAGGGGAGTGATAAATCTATCATTGGTTATGAATTACAGAGTTATCATTCAGATAATTCTTTAACAGACCAAAAATGCTAGATGGGATGTTGAAATTCTGCTACTGCCAAGGATGGATAACTACAGAGATCTCTTAAGTGTGGAAACTATCCATCCCTTCATGTTACAGTCCAACCTGAAGGAATATTGATAGTTGCCTTGGAGTTGATTCTGACTTGTGACAACCCCATGTGCAAAAGAATAAAATGGTGCCCAGTTCTTCATCATCTTCAGAATCACTGATACACTCAAGTTCATTATTGCAACCACTATGTATCTTGAGTGCATTTGGACCTAGGAGATTCATATTCCAGTACTATATATCAGACAATATTCTGCTGTAATCCATGCAGTTTCCATTGTCTAATTTTCAGAATACGATCACTAGTTCTTTCTTCCTAGTCTTGTCTTATTTTGGAAGTTCCACTGAAACTTGTACCACCCTGCTGGTATTTGGAATATCTGTGGCATAGCTTCCAGCCTCACAGAAATACACAAGCCTCCACAGTAGGACAAACCAACAGACAAGTAGTGGGAAGGAATATTAAGTGGAAGTTATTTATGGGTATGAGTTATTTATGGATGATAATTAGGTTCTTAATTATTTCTGTAATAAATTCATTCAGATACAAATGAGCAAGAAGGAGAAAAGCACAATGTCAACCTTGTGAGCGGGGGGAATTAAAGAGTATATGAATGAAATGAGTGAAAGCAGACTGCTAAATGATTATTTCAAACAATTCGTTTAATGTAGAATAATTCAGGCACAATTTCTTATTCATATGTCACTATTTTATGTCCATGTATAACAAACAACAACAACAACAAAAATCTGAGATGCAAAGTGAAGCAATTCCCTTTTCAGCCATCTACATTCAAAAACAAGACTAGATGTTTCACTTTTTTTTTTTTTAATTCAGCTTTTACATAATTTATTGTGGAGAATCTGAACCTGCTTCAAATGGCTTTATATAAGAGACAGCTATTAATCTACAGTTGTTTAGCATTTTGCAGTGTGTGTAAAATATTCAAGATAGTTTTCATATTCATTTGACATTCATTATCATTTTATCATTATGTAATGGATGGTATGTGTCCTTATGGAAAGAGTCTCTACTGTACTTTCTCCACTAGATGTCTCCAGAGAAATACAAGTAAATTCAGCTAATAAACAATGCTGCTAATAAGCATCCAGCTTTAAATTTCAAAGGGACCCAACTCAAGGACAAATAGCTACAGCAATAGCAATACTGAGATGAGAGTGAGATGTGTCACTTGACAGGCCTTTGAAGGAAATGAAAGTTCAAATACATGTAGGGAAATGGCATATAACCACCCTTATTGTAAGAGCTCTGGTAGCGTAGTGCCTAAGGTACTTGACTGCTAACCAGATGGCTGGCAGTTCAAATCCACCAGCCACTCCCGGGAAGCAAGATGGGGCAATCTATTTCCATAGTGATACTGCCTCAGAAACCCAAGGAGGGGTCACTATGAGTCGGGTCCTACTCAATGGCACATAACAACAACAACATTGTAAGAGCATCCTCTGACCTGTTTCTAAATGAGTTTAACAGTAAGAAGAGATCATTTAATGTTTGCTTTAGGGGAATTCCTCAACATTTGCTCTGAATGTTATTTCATTATCTTAGAATATGCCTTAAAGATCTATGGGGGTAGCTAGAGAAAGCCCAATAGAATAAACCAGGAGAATGGCTCTGGGCTGCTTTTGTTAATAGGCTTTGCAATGCGTTAGGCACAAATATCTGAGTTTATTTTGACCTCTTTATCTTTAAATCTGTCATTGATGTTCTAGTTCATTTTTTTTTTGCATATTTTAAAGAGTAAAATCATAAAATTTAATTTTTCTTTATTTGAAAAATTTTGGCTTAATTCAGCACAATAATTTTAAGAAAACATTTTTCTTCTCTCAAAGGAAACAAGGATCACTGGGTCATTGCCAGAACTTCATTTTATGTCTTGTTAACTCAGGAGCCCTGGTGGCACAGTGGTTAAGCACTCAGCTGCTACCCAAAAGGTCAGCTGTTGGAACTCACCAACTGCTCTATGGGCAAATTATGAGGCACTCTGCTTCCATAAAGATTTTAAACCTTATAAAGCCTCTGAGAAGGAGCTCTTGTACCACAGTGCCTAAGGCATCTGATTGCTAACCAGAAAGTTGCTGGTTCAAGCCCATCAGCTACTCCACAGAAGCAAGACTGGGCAACCTACTTCCTTTAAAGATTCACTACCTCAGAAACCTAATGGGGGTCGCTATGAGTTGGAATCAACTTGATGGCAGTGGGTTTTTTTTTTTTTTTTTTTTTTTAAGCCTCTGGGCAGTTTTACTCTGTCCTGTATGGTCATTATGAATCAGAACTAACTTGATGGCCATGGGTTTTAAACTATATGCCCAGAAATTCTGGGGCCCTCACCGGCCAAGGTGTTCCAACACAGGGGAGTGTTGCCTCCAAGAAGGTAGGACATGACTTTAAGACTTTATCATATTTTAAAAGTTCTATTACTTCTATTTTGTTAATAACAAAACCAGTTGCCTTCAAATCAATTCTGACTCATGGCAATCTCATGTGTGCTTAACAGGGTTTTCAATGGTTGTGATTTTGGAAAGTAGATTGTCAGGCCTTTCTTTTGATATATTCCTGGGAGGGTTGGAACTGCCAACCTTTTGGTTAATAGCTGACTGCTTAACTTTTTTGTGCATCCAAACAAAACATTTATTTTTTATAGTTTTACAATTTTTTATATTTTATAAATGTTGTTTTTTGTTGTTAGGTGCTATTGAATTGGCTCCAACTCAGAGAAACCCTATGTACAACAGAACAAAGCACTGCCCCATCATGCACCATCCTCACAGTCCTTGCTACACTTGAGTCCATCGTTTCAGTCACTTCATCAATC
The DNA here is from genome assembly GCF_000298275.1 of Orycteropus afer afer. Lineage (NCBI taxonomy): Eukaryota > Metazoa > Chordata > Mammalia > Tubulidentata > Orycteropodidae > Orycteropus > Orycteropus afer. The sequence continues at coordinate 312,826 of NW_006922278.1, read as the reverse complement.
CTTCTTGTTGAGGGTCTTCCCCTTTTTTGCTGACCCTCTACTTTACTAAGCATGATATCTTTCTCCAGGGACTTGTCCTTTCTGTCCACATGACTGTAGCAGGTGAGATGATTTCTGGCCATTCTTGCTTCTAAAGAACATTCCAGCTGCACTTCTTCCAGGACAGATTTGTTAGTTCTTCTGGCAGTCAATGGTATTTTCATTATTTGTCACCAACACCATAATTCAAAGACATCAACTTTTCTTTGCTCTTCCTTGCTTATTGTCCAGCTTTCACATGTACATGAGGAGATTGAAAATATCATAGTTTGGGTTTGGCACACCTTAGCCTTCAGTGGGGGAGCTCTGGTAGCATAGTGGCTAAGACATTTGACTGCTAACCAGAAGGCTGGCAGTTCAAACCCACCAGTCACTCCTCGGAAGGAAGATGGGGCAATCTACTTCCATAGTGATACTGCCTTGGAAACCCAAGGAGGGTCGCTATGAGTCGGGTCCGACTCCACAGCACATAGCAACAACAACAGCCTTCAGTGACATCTTTGCTCTTCAAAACTTTAAAGACGTCTTTTGCAACAGGCTTGGCCAGTGCAATACAACATCTGATTTCTTGACTGCTGCTTCTGTGGATGTTGACTGTGGATCCAAGTAAAATTAAATCTTTAATGACTTCAATCTTTTCTCCATTTATCACGATGCTGCGTTTTCTAAATAGGGTTGCAATAAAGCAAAATTGTACTAAAAAAATGCTGTCAAGATTCTACAGATCACATACTAAAAAAACAGGAGTTTTGAAATAGAGTGAAAATAACCACTGTAGATCATTCAAAACTAAAGAAATTCTGATTTTTAAAAACTAATTTTGCCTTGAATACCCAAGTTTGTTGAATCCATGTCCTGTGTCCAGTTGTACATTGTGTAGGGCAACTTTAAGGTTGATTACAGACTAATGATAGGAGCAGGATACTACAATGACTTCCCAGTCTCCAGAGGTACAGTGCTTGCTACAGAGATGCACTGGGTAATTTGTGAACTCCCAATAAATTACCATCCTGATATCTAGAAACAAATGTCTCTGTCTTTCAGACACATTCTTTTTCTTTGGTTACATAATAAACCATTTCTTTTTCATTAATGATTTACATTTTTGGGTCAACCCTGAAAGTCAGACTTAATTGCCATGATTTCAATCTTCTTCCAGTCTGCTAGGAATCAGTGGCGGGATCCTTTCATGAAGCAGAAGAATGAGGCTCCTGTGCAGAGAGAGAGGGGAAAAGAGATTTACCCTTGATATGTGCTCTGAAAGGGGAGAATTGTGTCCCTCCCAAGATCTATCTTTTCTTGTTTTCTGGAATTCTTTCCATTCCTCACCATACTGGCAACTGTCAGCTATATGCCAGGACTCATTCAGTTATTAGCCTCCCTGAGACAGGATGCTTGCCTGAGCTTTCTTACACTATTCAGCACACAATAGCTCATGGCTGGGCTGGCCTCAGCCTTTAGAATTGCAGTGTTTTGCACCCCTGGGTTGGCCACATAATCCACTGATCCACAGTTTGGAGTAAGATTGAAATCATGGCAATTAAATCAATAATGAAAGTCATAAAAGAAAACTTTGTTATGTTTACCCTAACGTTTTCCTTCCCCTGGAATGTTCTCCAGCCTCTGATTTTATATGTAGTTTACATCCATACTTTGGCACTTATTTTCAATACTTGTCTTAATGCAATTACTAATCTTAACTGTAAACATTTGTTGAGAGCCAGTATTTGTTGATTTCCATGGAACTTATACTTCCAAATCTGATGCTCAGGAAAGATAAACTTAAGATATTTTATTATTTGAAACTTTGAAAAAAAAAAGCTTTTTTTTTTTTTATTGTGTGAGCATATATAATATCTTTTACAAAAAGTAAACTTGGCTTAAAAGAAGAGAGAAGTAATCTTTTGAAATACAGATACATTTCTGTTTCCTTTACACATTTCATGTGACTTTTTGACCATTCTGAGCACTAGAAGTGTGAAGGTAAATGAAAGCCATTGATTCCAGTGGCACAAAATGATAAGTATGAGGAATAGCTAGGTCAAAAACTGTTAAATTAATCAGTATAGTTTCAATTTATTGCAGGCACCAGTGACAAAACCGGGATATGGCAAGAAACACTTGATTCCGTCTTCACCTCAATACTCATAACCAAGTCTATTTGTTATTATTCTGCACTGAATTAAAGATGTCTCTTTTCACTCTTGTTACATATTATACAAATCTCTATCTCTTCCCTTCTACAGCTTATCCTAAGGAGCCCTAGTAGAGCAATGGTTACATGTCCAGCTACAAATAGGAAGGCTGGTTCAACTCCACTAAGAGAGAGAAAACACCTGACAATCCACCCCCATAAAGATCACAGTTTAGGAAACACTATGGGGTAGTTACATTCAATTCTATAGCATGGCTTTGAATTGGAATAGACTCAATAGCATAAAACAACAAAATACCTCATCTCTTGTCGCTTATCAAACCCACTGGAGTTGAGTAGATTTTAGCACTGTATACAGAAATGCTTGTTGATAGTTGCAGCTACCTAAAAATGAAAAACAGTAGAATGAATAGTGGTAACCATGCCAGTAAACTCTTGAATAACTATTGTTTATAGTGGCGATATTGGAAAGATTTCTGTATTTTGTGTTTGTTTTATTCTTCAGTAAGTTCAAAATTCTATTATTATATCTTAAGGGTAAGAAACCTACATTATATTGCCTATTGATTAAGCAAAGGCATTTGACTGTGTAGTTCATAACAAATTATGGATAAAGTTGCTAAGAATAAGAATTCCAAAATGCTTAATTGTGCTCACAAGGATCCTGTATATAGACCAGGAACCTGTCCTTCAGAACAAGGGGATACTGCATTGTTTAAAATCATGAAAGGTGTACATCAGATTTTATCCTTTAATCACGCATATTCAATCTGCATGCTGAGAAAATGATCCAAGAAGCTGGTTTATATCAAGAAGAATGCAGCACCAGCATTGGAGGAAGACTCACTAACAACCTATGATATACAGATGACACAACCTTGGTTGCTGAAAGTGAAGATGACTTGAAGCACTTAATGAGGAAGATCAAAGACTACAGGCTTCAGTATAGGTTACACCTCAACATGAAGAAAAAAATAAATCCTCAAAAGTGGACCAATAAACAATATCACCATAAATGGAGAAAAGACTGAGGTTGTCAAGGATTTCCTTTTACTTGGGTCCACAATTAATTAATGAAATCAAATGACATATTGCAGATAGACTTCTTCTGCAAAAGACCTCTTTAAAGTGTTAAAGAGCAAAGATGTCACCTTGAAGCCTAAGGTGCACCTAACCCAAGCTATGGTATTTTCAATTGCCTCATATGCATGTGAAATCTGGACAATGAATAAAGAAGACTGAAGAATCGATGCATTTGATTTGTGGTGTTGGCAAAGAATACCGAAAACACCATGGACTGAGAAAGAACAAACAAATCTGTCTTGGAAGACGTGGAGATGGAATGTTCCTTAAAAGCATGAATGGGCAGAATTTGTCTCACATGCTTTATTCATGTTGTCAGAAGTGTCTAGATCCTGGAGAAGGTCATTATGCTTAGTAGAGAGTCAGCAAAAAAAAAAAAAAAAAGAAGACCCTCAAGGAGATGGATTGACACAGTGGCTGCAAAGAGGGGCTCAAACATAGCAGTGATTGTTAGGGTGGTGCAAGGCTGGACAGTGTTTCCTTCAGTTGTGCATGAGGTAACTATGAGTGGGAACAGACTGCAGCAACTAACAACAACAACAATAACCATTCTAAAATTGAAGACTTTTATATAACAGTTCGAGAATCTTCTATCAGCTACTTTACTGACATTAAGTTGTTGTTGTTTTTATGTGCCGTCAAGTCGGACCTGACTCATAGCTACCCCTTCTTGGGTTTCTGAGGCAGTATCACTACAGAAGTAGGTTGCCCATCTTCCTTCCAAGGAGTGGCTGGTGGGTTTGAACCGCCAGCCTTCTGGTTAGCAGTCAAGTGCCTTTAAGCATTATGCTACCAGAGCTCCTCTGACATTAAGTAGAACTAATAAATTTTGAAGCACTTCTGGGTGAGCATTTTATATTTATAAAATAATCCTTCAGTTCTATTTGGTAAGAAGTTACTTACCACCTACCATTTGCCCAACATAAAAATAATATACAACTGTTGTATAAAGACAACCAGAGAAATACAGATGGAGTTGGAATAATTGTATCCAGAGAACTAGAAATGGTAGGTTGATAATCTTTCCACAAGGGCTTAAAGGAAGGAATATAGTTGTTTTACACAATTTCTCTAGCTCTTCTTTGAATGATTGCTTCATTTTCTATTCTTTAATAACATGATTTTCCAATTGAAACAAGGGTTCTAAATGAAATTTCAGAATTTATTCTTCCATGCTATACTTCCTTAGTAAACTAGCAGCAAATTGGAGAATTATTTTAATTCTCCAGGGCAAAATCCCACGGCTGGCTTAACCTAATTCTTCTGACACATTGAATCCACTCTGGCCTAGCTCAGCCTCCTGTAAAAGCCCTTTCAATTGGACTACATGGAAAGGCCATGCAAAATTTCTCCATGTCACCATCAAGAAAACAAAACAGATGTATCATTACAGTAACACACCATTACTTTCCAACAAGATGTTATGTGAATTGCATGAAAAGTTCTGTGGTTTGAAACCCCAGCCACCCTGTGGGAAAAAAAAATCTGCTCCTATCAAGATTTCCACTCTGTCTTAAAACGTTGCCACGATTTAGAATCAACTCAACAGCAATGTTTTTTTTTTTTTTTACTTGAAGATAGTGTGTAACTTGTTTATTCAAGGAGACTGATTATAGTTATCATTTCTTCATTGATGATTTATGACAATCAGATTTCTTTTATCAAAAGCTTCTAAACATTTGACAAAGAATGGTAGGAATGCATATTTCCTTTACTACAGACTGCGCAGTTTTAACATTAAGAGACTTTACTTACTCTTGGATAAAATCACAAAAGCAATTTTGTCAATACTCTTGTTTCTAAATTGGTCTGTAATGAATCTACTACATTTAGATTAATAATACTTGTTTCCAATAAGTACTGCTTTTGTCAGCGGTTATCAGTAGATGTATTGCCCAGAGATTTTCAACATGTTGAAATATGTAATGAAAAAACAATAAAGCATAAATGTTTCTCCTTTTCTGCTTCATTTTAACAGCTAGGGCAACTTGCCAGAAGTAGAATTATGTTAACTCAATCTATTTCTAGCACTCTGAAAGTGAGACTGCAGGATATTTTTAAAAACTCTTATTTTTTAAAATCATCTGCTATAAAAACCTCTATATTACATAAGAATAAAACTGAAATATGAACATGCAATGAATCATTTTTTCACATGATAAAAAATAAATTTTTGTTCATACTGAGAAGCAAAGAGGCTCAATATGTTGAGTAAATATAATTAACCCAGGCAGATTTTAGCCAACAGCTTGAACTTGCTGATGTTTCTTGGAGGGAGTTCAGATTCCCAGGTTGCTCCCTCCCACAGCTCTGACATGTATATAAACTCTGAGATCTCCAAAGCCCACTGCCAGTTCTCTTTGTGGACTGAGTGCAACAAAGAGAATAAAAATGATTCCTTTCTTAGCTATATTTTCCCTACTCTTGCTGTTCATTTTTAACCCTGCAGATGCCAATGGTCATTATGACAAGATTTTGGCTCATAGCCGTATCAGAGGCCGGGACCAGGGGTAAGTTAATGGTTTGGTTTTTATAAACCTTTGTTTCCCCCTTACCTTGTTAAATGTTATACATAAAGTTCCTCAAGCTATCTCAGAGCTTCTTTTTTAACTTATTACAAAGTATTAAGGAAAAGGATTTTTTTTTCCTTTTCTTTTTTTACATATAATAAAGTATGAAAAAGGATAAAATGAGTATTCTGTGACATATATGTATTTTAAACTTTAAGGATAGCTGTTAAAATAACTTGAGTTACTCTTGCTTTTTATGAAATATTAACATAATTTTAACATAATTAATATAATGTAACAGAGCTTTGTTTTATGATTTAGATTATTTGTACTTTTATTTCATTTCAGAAATCTGGAACAAGGTTTCAAAATTAAAATATCAGTTTTTAGAGGCTATGATTATGTGAACAGCTTGAAAATATCTCACAAACTGTTAAAGCAAACTTGCATATGTTTCATTTAAGTTACATATTCGAAAAATATGAAAATTTAATAATGAGAAGTGTAACTAGATCTCTGAATTCTTTCCAGCATTTAAATTATTTTAAATTCTGCATCCCATACATTTTTAAAAAATTAATATTTCATAAAATAAATTCAACTATAGCTTAATATTTTAAAAATCTTGTTGTTGTTGTTTGCCGTTGAGTCGCCCCCAATAATAACCAAGTTTTTATGACTTTTTTTAAAAGTAGATCTTGGCACTAATCCTACGACTCACCGGGAGTTCCATAATGTTCAAAAGCTCTCTTGCCTTCTAGTGAAAATAAGACTACTATCTCTTTAAGAGATGGCTGAGAGTGTTCTGATCTCTTGCTTTCCTTCAAAAATTTAATTTTGCTACATGCTTAAAAGTTTGTTTTACCACTCATCAGAAGTCCCTGGCATCTATGACGGCTTACCTAGAAAACTACAAAATTCTTTGGACATAGTAAAAGTTGCTTCTTGTGCTCTCTGACCTTTCATTGTCCCAGAGAACCTTAAAGCCACTCCCAGTCCCAAAATGAGCACACATTTGGTTTAAATACCAGAGTCATTGGATCAGCTCCTTTAGATATAATATGAACAAGATTATGTTAAACTTAATGGTGCCTGAATATTCCTATTAGGCTAACTTTTTGTAACACTGGAGTTTTACTCTCAAGGATGTAAAATTTCCTCTTTCCCTCTCTCTTCCACAGATTAGTTTTTCCAATGATTCAGCAGCATGGGATTAAGAAACAGATCTTGCAAGGCTAAAATCTCATCTTTGAAAATCAAATCCACATGTTATTTTTTTAACCATCTGACTGTAGATATGAAGGACTATTCATCTTTAGGACATTAACTCTCTTTCCTTCTCTCTACCCTCCAGTCCAAATGTCTGTGCCCTTCAACAGATTATAGGCACCAAAAAGAAATATTTAAGCACTTGTAGGAACTGGTATCAAGGTGCCATCTGTGGGAAAAAAACGTAAGTCTCATCTTTTTCATAGTGTGTCAGATTCAAGATGACACTACAATGTATGTATCTTTCCTAGAGTATACACACCATGATACTTGAAAATATTCTTCAAAATTGTGTTTTTTTGTTTTTTTTTAAAGAAAAAAAAAAGAAAGACAAGATCACATATGTGAATAAGAGAATCCTACTGGTATGTACCTATTACTAGTGGAACTCAGATTTTCCCCTGAATCCATGTGTTAATGGAGGCCAAAAGACAGTAAACACATGGCAGGTCAATTAATTTCTGTGTCTCAGCTTCCCCATCTCTTTCAGAAAAAAAAAGAAAAGAAAAGAAAAAAGTGTCCTAGAAGAACTAATTGATCTGAAATATCAGTTTTTGAAGCACAAGTTAACTTAACTTCCAGTAATTTGGAATTTATCCAGATGATTCCAGCTAACTTCAGAGTTTCCATCAGAACTTGAAGTTGGAAAAAACCTGAGTTTCATCTGTCTAATCCAATGATTCTTGTCATAAACTACCAGTTCTCCAGGCACCCTCAACAGTGATAATAGAAGCTTACAACTATACTTAATATTTCAATAGCCAAAAGAATGATTAATGATATATAACTTTAACTTAGTTATAAATTTCACTGATAAATTTAGAATTAGAAAACATATTATTACTTAATAAACATGTCTGTTGGTTTGTTGTTATTGTTATGTGCCATCGAATCGGACCTGACTCATAGCGAACCCTCTTTGGGTTTCCAAGGTAGTATCACTACAGAAGTAGATTGCCCCATCTTCCTTCCAGGGATAAATATTGGTAGGAAAGAAATACAATCCTGAATATATGAAGGTTGAGAGCTACTCACTTGGAAATCATTCATTTAATAATGATGGAGCAGAGCTTTCTCCAAAATAAGTTACTAAAACAAAAAGATGCTATCCATAATAAAGACAAGAGTGGAAATGGCTCCCCTTTCTTCCTTCTAATTTGGACCCATCCTAAGGCACTTGACTGCTAACCAGAAGGCTGGTGGTTCAAACCCACCAGCCACTCCTTGGGAGGAAGATGGGACAATCTACTTCTGTAGTGATACTGCCTCGGCAACCCAAGGAGGGGTTGCTATGAGTCGGGGCTGACCGGTTAGCACCTAACAACAACAGTGAGGAAATACCTTCAGAAGAACTGAAAGAGAACCTGATTATCACATCATCATTAAACTTAAAAACCAAAACAAAAGCCATTGCCACCAAATCAATTCCAAAACATTGTGACCATGTAGACAGTGTGGAACTGCCTCCATAGTGTTTCCAAGACTGTAAATCTTTTAAAAAGAAGACTTCCACATCTTTCTCTTATGCAGTGGCTGGTGGGTTGGAACCACCAACCTTCCGGTGAAGGGATTAGAAGATTATTCAAAATGAATTTTCAATCTAACAATATTAGTATAACTGCTAAATATGGAATTACTTAACTTCTTGGAGCTTTAGTTTCTTAATCTGTGAAACACAGATTTAATATCTATGTTACAGAGTTTCTGAGAAGGTAAAATGAAATAATTAATTCTAAGTTACTATAATTTATCAATTGTCTTTAAAATTAATCTGTTTTAAACAAGTATATATATATATATATATATATATATGTGTGTGTGTATATGGTGAGAGTTGTGACCAATCTCTAGCAAAAATGCATGGGATTACCATTATTTCTAAATAGAAATGATGCCTATAAAGCATATAACATTAACTCCACTGTGGCTCCCCATGGTAACCAACTCCTTAGACTTTCATCATCAATGATTTTGTTGCTCCTTCATTGCTTATTGGGGGCTCTGGTAGTGTAGTGCCTAAGACATCTGACTGCTAACCAGAAGGCTGGAGGTTCAAACCCACCAGCCACTCCTCAGAAGGAAGATGGGGCAATCTACTTCCGTAGTGATACTGCCTCGGAAACTCAAGGAGGGGTCGCTATGAGTCATGTCTGACTCGATGGCACTGAGTTTGGTTTTGGTTTTTGGTGATTGCCTATAGGTTTAATAGAGTTTCAATAATCATTTTTTTATTGTGAATATGTATAACAAACATTTGTTATTTCAATGATTTTTGTGTGTACAATTTAATAATAATTACATTCACTGTCTTGTGCAACCACTCATTACCACTATCCATTTCCAAATTTTAAATCATTCTTGAAACTCAACACCTCTTCAGCAATACCTCTCCATTTCCCCCTCCCTCTTACCCTTGCTAACTACTAATAAACTTTTGTATCTATGCATTTGCCTATTTTAGCTATTTCTAGATACAAGTGGGATCATGGGATATTTGTCCTTTTGTGTCTGACTTGAGTTCATTCTACAGAATATTTTCTAGGTTTACCCATATTATTTACCCATGCATCAGAACTTCATTTCTTTTTATGACCAAAGACTACTGCATTATATGAATATTTTGTTAATCCATTTTTCTGTGCATGGACACGTGGGTTCTTTCTCCATTTTAGCTATTGTAAGCAGTGCTGCAGTGAACACGAGTATGCAAGTATTGACCTTACTTTGTGTCCTAGACATTATTCCAATCAGTTGCAGATTTCTGCTAGACTTATGGGTCATTCACACAATTACAAACTTAGTCAGTGGTTAGAGTGATCATGGCTATGCTCCAGGTAAGGCTTCTGTTGGTAACTTCAAAGCCTTGGGTTCTCTTTTCTTTGTTCTTTATAGTTTTGGGTAGCATAAGACAAGTTTTGAATTCACTGTTACTAGATAAAACGAAACAGTTAAGGGATATTTTTATTGCATTCTGCCTGGAAATTAGGGAAGTGTGATATAATCTTCCTTTAACCAAGCTTTTGAAATGCTAAGACTTGTACGAAGCATATGCCAAGATTCTTTCTTGTTTCCATTAAAAAAAAAAAAATCCTGCTTTGAAGCCTGGCTTTTTACCAGAAATATTATAATATATTCTTTGTTCAGTTATACCTAACTTATTTTCCAACTAGCTTCAATTCCACAAATGTACACCTATGCCTTGAAATAGATACAAATGGTAGTTTCAAATTTCCAAAGAAATCAATAATATTAACAGTGAAAGTGCCTGTTTACTACTTGCTTACAGCTGCTATAATTTCCAGAGACATGTTTAGGCTTTATGTATCAATTACAAAAATTTTCACCTGGTTTACAGTTGCTTTGGGGATTTGGGGAAAGTAAGATGCAAGTCTAATGAAAAACATGAAGTTTCATTAAGTTTACAATATTATTCAAAATATACATTGGCCTCGCAATATAATACTCTGTAGACTTTCTTTGGGGAATGTCAATGACATTTCCAGCTGGAAATTTCATGAAATTTTTTCAGAAATTCGTTCAGGAAATAAAGATAAGTTTCAGAGCTACACACAATAATGGTTTTTCTTTACTCTCGTTTTGTCCTACTGACCATATGGAAATGCTGAGTTTTGTGTAGCATAAATGCTGTCCTAAAAAAAAATTTCTTTTTCTGTCTTTAAAATAACAACTCAGAGAACCATATCATTTTACTATCAATTGAAATCACCATCAACGGTTTTGTAATTTCACTCTGTCTGGTGCATTAATGCTCTACATTAAGGCTGATATTTGAATTTCATTAGCAAGTGTTACAAAAAAATTGTGTTAAATTAACAATTTCCCATCAAATTCACTATTTGATTTAAGTGTAAAAACGTTTTCTTGAATATTGTACTTTTATAATTTAAATAGA
>NW_006922278.1:251438-301757 GCF_000298275.1 Orycteropus afer afer | reverse complement strand
AAGGTGATCTATAATCTGATAAAATGAATTCAAACCAGAAATATCATTATTTATTTTAATTAGCAACTATATTTATTTGAAATGAATTAATGTACTTTCTGATGTTTCAAATGCATCATTTTGAGACTTCTAACTATGCATCGAATAGGTATCGTCATATATTCCTATTACATAGTTGTGGAAACTGAGTTTCAAATTGATTAAATGACTTGCTCAATGTCATAAATCTACCAAATTGCAGAACTGGGACTCAAACTCCGTATTTCTGACTCTAGATCCTGGGACTTTTCCACATGCTCTGACACTGTAGAAAGAAATGAAACTAAATTTGGTATCTTGTAGTCACTTTAAAAAAATTGATTTCTAGACTCTTGATAAAGAAATCATGACAATAACTGATATGTTTAGCTAAATTTATGTCAAAATGTATCCTATATAGTTCCTCATTTTAATATTAATTTTATTCCAATATCCAGGACTGTACTATATGAATGTTGCCCTGGTTATATGAGAATGGAAGGAATGAAAGGCTGCCCAGCAGGTAATATAACAATTACTGAATTAAATGAAGAATTTGTCTTTTTAAAGGAAAAAGAGTTGAAGTAGCTTATGATGAAGCCAATTATTTGTGTGTGTGTGTGGGGGGTGTGGGTGTGAGCATGTGGGTGAGTATGTGTTTAGTACCATGATTAATCCAAGATCTATTCCCACACATGATAAATCAAAAATTTATTATGGTGACAAAATATTAAAACATTGCTTAAACACTGGATGCTGGTTAATACAACTGCATAATTGTAGTCATAAATTGAAATAAGTTCAACTTTCCTTCAAGAATAAATTCCCCCCTACGAAATTTATTTCTTAGAAGTTGTTTAGAAACAAGTAGCTAAATGTTTGGCAAGAGATTATCTTCTCTAGTTGAACAGTTCTCTTTTTATAATGTTTTTCATATTGAAATTTAGCTTATGTAACTCTGTCAAACAGAGGGAAAAAAATAGTGCATCTATTTATTTGAAATAGCGGACATTCAAATATTTAATGGCAATTATAATGTCCCTTCACCAACTAACCTTTCTCCTGCACTATAATCTCTTCTCTGTGATAACCATCCTCACTCACTTCTTATAATGTGACATGGATTCTGGAGCGCTCATAACCATGGAAACAATCTCACAGAGAGTCTGTAGTCCAGTAATCTTTCCACATGTGATCTCAGACTGCTGTCTACAATCCATGCAGGTCTGATAAACTGAGAGAATATTTAGACAAATATCTCACATGCTGAGAACTCTATACTTTGATATGGAGCCCTTGGGTGTGGTAGTTAATGCACTAAACTGAAAATAAAAAGGTTGGGGGTTTAAGTCCACCCAGAGGGGTCTTGGAAGAAAGGCTTGGGAATCTGTTTCTGAAAAATCTTATCTGAAAACTTTATGGTACTTTGACACTCTTGAAGTTACTATGAGTCAGAATCAACTCAACAGCATTTGTTTCACACACACACACAGACACACATTTTGGTTAATGTCATTGCTGACCATGTCTTATAATTAGTGCATATGGTGCTTACAATCAATTAAAACTGACTATAGTTCCTTTCTTTTTAAGGAGCTCTGGTGATGTAGTAGGTAAGGCATTTGGCTGCTGACTAGAAGGTTGGCTGTTCAAATCCACCAGCTGTTCTATAGAAGGAAGATGAGGCAGTCTGCTTCTGTAAAGATTTACAGCCTTGGAAACCCAATAGGGGTCACTATGATTCAGAATCAACTCAGTGGTAGTGGGTTTGTTTGTAATCCTTTTTTTACTATAACATTATCAAGTTGAGTCTCTCTAAAAAAACAATACAAAACAAAACAAAACTAAACTAAACCAACCTCACTGCCATTGAGTCAATTCTCATTCATAGTGACCCCTCCTTGGGGTTTCTGAGGCAATATCTCTTCAGAAGTCGATTGCCCAACCTTCCTTCTGAGGTGGGTTTGAACTGCCAACCTCTGGTTAGCAGCCAAATGCCTCAGGCATCACACCATCAGAGCTCCTTGAGTATCTCTGGGACTTTTTTTGTTTTTTTTGTAACTTAAGTATAGGACTTGTTACATTTTTACTTTGTTAGTTTTGGTGCATTTTTTCTCATTCTTTTGAGGTATTTTTAAATCCTGAATTTATAATTTATTAGTTTTGTCATATAGTTTTCAGGTAGTTACAAATGTAATAACCAATTCTTCTCATGATATTATCCAAATCATACTAATTTTCTAATATTAAAAGGTTAGAGACAAAAAAAAAAAGTTGTGTATACCATGCTAGAGAGATTCCTTTGAGTAGATATCAACACATCTGTCTTCCTTTTGAAGTGCAGAAGAGACATTATGGAAGTGTTACATGCTTTGATCTAGTTCCTTTCTGAAATCATGATGAAAACAAGCAGGTGTCCATATTTCTTTTAGAGATCCTATGCTGTAAAATTTGTATCCTTATACCTAACAACATCATATGATTAAGAAGCTTCAAGCCTACATGATAGAAATCATTGCTCAGTGAGAAGTGAAGAGCATCCTATTTTTTTTCAAATGACATAATCACTGATAGCTATGACAATATAATTGAATAATTATTGTCATTCACCATTTTTCTGTCAGTTTGTCATTCTGTGGTGGCTTGCATGTTGCTGTGAGGCTGGAGGCTATGCCAGTGGCATTTCAAATACCAGCAGGGTGACCCATGGTGGAAAGGTTTCAGCATAGCTTTCTTCTGTTGTACTTAGGGTCACAGAGAATTCGAGCTGACTCATCAGCCCCTAAAAATAATTCACAACAACATTATTGATATATCAAAATTCAGACCTGAATAGACTAAACTAGAATGATAATTTAAAATATATTTTTCCTCATCACAAAGGATGTGGTTTTTAGTCATATTTTATTATTTAACACTCAGAGGCAACTTTCCTATGAAGTTGATGATTCATGAAATATAATTGCTAAATTCATCAGTTAAATGTATTGAGATACTTAGTGTGAAGATTAAATAATTGTGAAATAATATTCTGGAAATATTACCCTAAATTTTTATTAATTTCTTGATTATTTCAGTTATGCCTATTGACCATGTTTATGGTACTCTGGGCATTGTGGGGGCCACCACAACACAGCGCTATTCTGATGTCTCCAAACTGAGGGAAGAGATCGAAGGAAAGGGGTCATTCACTTACTTTGCACCAAGTAATGAGGCTTGGGAGAACTTGGATTCGGTAATTAATTATTTTTATTGTTATTGTTTTTTTTTCATTTTAATTGATTTATTAACTTAAATATTAATGAAAACTTTATGTCTTTCTATTATGCATATAAGGAGCTCTGGTGCAGTGGTTAAAGCACTCAACTGCTAACAAAAATTTTGGCAGTTTGAGCCCACCAACTGCTCTGTGTGAGAAAGATTAGGGAGTCTGCTTCCATAAAGATATACAGCCATGGAAACCCTATGGGGCAGTTCTATTCCATGCTATGGGGTCACTAGGAGTCAAAAATCCATTCTTTGGATTTATCATGCTTATGTGAGATTATATAACAGGATGTGTTACTGGGAGAAGGAGCAAAGCATTTTAATACATCCATAAATAAAATAACTGCCTAGCAGGCTCATAGACTAATAAAAATAAAGATATACAGAGTGGACTTAAAAGTCACTTATTATTATCCTGCTTTATTCCTTTAGGTTTTCTTTTAGTTGTTGTTCTGAAGAACTATAAGTAATGTTATATGACATACCTAATAGATAGATCCAAAGCCTACTGGAGTTTAAAAACTATGTTGTTATAGTATATAGACATATTTAACTATGTACTTTAATTTATGTTAATACAAGGTTGTTTGTAGATTGCTGGATTGATAAACTTAAGTGTGTATCTAAAACATTTGATTTTCAGACTTTTTTTTTGCATAGGTTGATTTACAGCACACTAAGTTATGACTCAATTTTCAAATCTGTAAAACCTATGTGATACTTGATTTGAAGATGACTTGATAATTACTATTGGAATCAAATAATACTTAGGAAATGTAGGTAGACTCCTCTAGATATCATCTTGCTATACTGATGGAGTATTTAACTGCTCCCATGGTAGAACTCTCTCCTTTGGTTTACCTTCTCCACATTGTCTCTGTGAACATCTTTCCAGTTCCTTTTGCTGACTCCTCTTCTTTCTTGAGAGTCCCTGGGTAGTATAAATGGTTAAGCCCTCAGTTACTAACTGAAAGGTTTGCAGTTCAAATCCACCCACAGATCCCTAAGAAGAAAGGCCTGATGATCTATCTCTGAAACGTCACAGCCATGGAAAACCCTAAGGGACACAGTTCTACTCTAACACACAAGGGCTCACCATGACTAGAAATCGACTCAGTGGCAATTGGTTTGGTTATTTTGTTCTTCTTCCTTTAAGAATGTTGTTGTTCCTTGTCATCGAGTCAGTTCTGATTTATTGTGAACTTTATGCTTAAAAATAATTCACTTCCCTCAAGTGCATTTGACTCATAGCGAGCCCTCCTTGGGTTTCTGAGGTGGTATCACTATGGAAGTAGATTGTCCAACCTTCCTTCTGAGGAGGGCTTGTGGTTTTGAACCACCAGCTTTCTGGGTAGCAGTCAAATGCCCTATGCACTACGAGTCTTATTAAAGTCTCTCCTAAGAATTGAACTTTGCTTTTCTGATAGCTTCAGCTATCACTTAAGTGTATATAATTATGAAATTTGCATTTCTTTAACTTGTTTCTTCTGAACCCAGAAGACTATATCTAATGTTCATGTTAATATTTTTTCTTGGATGAATAATTTACATTTTAAATAAAAGTTACCTAAATCATATATCATTTTTCTTCTGCAAATAAACAATTGATTTTCTGCTTCCTTTGCTTCCATAATTCACATTCTCAGTCGTTCAGTGTTCCTACTTGAAAATTGGCAACCATCTTTGTCTCTCCTTTCACCAACTCTTTCAATGTATTGTTAGTCAGCCATATGCCATGATCCAATTTCTTCCTAGCTAATACTGTCATATCAGAAATACTAATATTTATGATATGCATTACTACCATATTAACCTTCCTAAAGCAATGTTCTGATCTTTATACTCCAGTGTCATAAAATCTTCAGTGGCTCTCTGCTGTCAATTGAATTTACTCCTTACTCAGTCATTACAGTTCTCCACATTATTGTCCCATATAACTTTCTAAATTTCTGTTAATGTTACCTGAGAAATATAAAAGTACATCCTACCAACCTGGGCAACTTTTATATTTCCAGTATTCCCTATTTGTAAATAAATAAACTTGGAATCATCATCACTCCATTCCCACCTGTTTAAATCTTATCTAATATTCAGTGCTTATCACCAAAACTACTTTAAGAACAATAAGCTTTCCTCATTTGACTGCAGAGAGAATTTTTTTCTCCTTATGTCAATATCATGTTTATTTTTATCTGCTGCTATATGATAATAGAGCACCTTAGATGTAAAGACTTTACCGTATTTATCATTTTACTTCCTGTAGCATCCAGTACCATACAATAATGCGTGGTATTAGACTGAAAATGATTGAATTATTGAATCTATTATAAAATACTTTTAAAATTCAAATATTATATACAAATATTATGCCATTTTTGTTTTACTTACCACTCAAGATATTTTGCAGACCTAGCAATTTCATAACTCCCTGTTTTTACTTTATGTCAAGATTTCCTCCTCATCTACACATTCATCTAATAAAATTTCTATGCCTCTAATAGTGTCCAAACACTCTATCAGATTCATTATTCTTAACTCAGTATGTGAATTTTTAAAATTTCTTGATTTATGTTAATTTTATTTGATCATTTGGATAATGCAATGTGAAACCAAAAAAACAAACTCACTGTCATTGAGTCCATTCTGACTCATAGTGACCCCCTATTGGTTTCTTGGGGCAGGATATCTTTACAGAAGTAGAATACTCTATCTTCAACAGTCTTTGATCAGAGCTCCCTGAGAAAACAACAAGAAAGCAGAAATATTGTGATTCTAGGGACTTGAATAATTAATCACAATAAAGTAAATTTCTATCACTTTTTTTTACCCAGGATATCCGTAGGGGTTTGGAGAGCAATGTAAATGTTGAATTATTGAATGCTTTACATAGCCACATGGTTAATAAAAGGATGTTGACCAAGGACTTGAAAAATGGCATGATTCTTCCTTCGATGTATAATAATTTGGGGCTTTTCATTAACCATTATCCTAATGGGGTAAGTTTCATTAATATAAATTACATTTCTGAATAATCTCTCTCTAAGTTTTTGTACCTTTTATATAATGTCCAAAGAAATAACAAAATGTAGTGATAACAATATACGTGCATGTCATGACTTTCTTCCAAATATAGGATATTTACATTTCTAATTCAGTGACTTTTCTCTATTAACAAATGATTATGAAAGAGAAATTAAATTAACAGTTCATTCACAGTAGACTTAGATGTTATTAAAAATTAATTTTTAGTAGCAATGTGTTTAAATATTCTTTTTCTATTCAGAAAATGAAAATAATAATCAGAGAATGGATGTTATTCAGCCTCTGACTATTCTACTAAGAGGAGTTCTTATGTATTTGGATATGAGTCTTTGTGGGAAAACTGCCATCAGGACCATGAAGCTCTTTCAAAAGTCAAATTTCCAGGGAGAAAATGGGCCAAAAATGAGGCAATATTTGGAATAGAACTGACTATATTTATGCAATAATTGTTTCTCTCAGAATTTATTTTAGGACTAATTGGACTTCTTTATGTGATGTACTGACCTAGATTAGAAATAGTTTGTGACTATCTTTGTAAAAAAAGAGAAGAATAAAAGCAATGATTATTGTTTTGGAAGGAGCAAGTGAAAAAACTGTGCCTTATCTTTTCAGATATGTTAATTGTAACTAGTCTTGGGTTCTTAACTCGTTTTGTTTTCTCTTACAGCTTCTTTTTCAGACTTAGTAATATGTAAATCTTCACATTTAGCAAATGTCAGTTTCTTCATGTTACATTTACTAGCACAGATGAAAATCTGGGAAGGAGCTTGCACTGTCAGTAGTCATTCAATCACTCTGATTTTTGCCCTTTGATTTTCTCAAACTTATTATAGGTTGTCACTGTTAACTGTGCTCGAATCATCCATGGGAACCAGATTGCAACAAATGGTGTTGTACACGTAATTGACCGTGTCCTTACACAAATTGGCACTTCCATTCAAGACTTCATTGAAGCAGAAGATGACCTCTCATCTTTTAGGGTAAGCACAAGATGTAACAGCAGATTGTCAATTATTAAAATTCCTCTTCTTTTCAAGGTACACAAAACAGAGGCAAATATTATTATATACACAACACTGCATTGTCAGTAATAACAAACACTAGTCTACAGATGGAGACATAGGCAGACAGGCAAGAGTCAGGTATGGGTAGGTAAACAGGAATATACCCATGACCACAGATAGATTTGGCTGATGATACTCCTATGCATATATTTGTATGTACTACAAAAACATCCATATACTTTTTACAACTACCAGGGGACAAGTTTGGGATAGTTTCTTAGCCACAACCAAGCACCTTGAGGAAGTAAGTCAGTGGACCTGTGGGCTCAGGACCATGATCTCAGGGGAGATCAAGCTTGATTGGCACAACATAGGAGCTCTGGTAGCATAGTGTCTAAGGCACTTGACTGCTATCCAGAAGCCTGGCGGTTCAAACCCACCAGCCACTCCTCAGAAGGAAGATGGGGCAATCTACTTCCGTAGTGATACTGCCTCAGAAACCCAAGGAGGGGTCACTATCAGTTGGGTCCAACTCGAGGGCACATAACAACAACAACAACAGTACATAAAAATATTGTTCTACTTCCTACTTTGATGAGTAACTGGGGTCTTAAAAGCTTACAAGTGGCCATCTAAGATGCAACTATTGATTTGTCCTTGTATGGAGCAAAGAAGAGTGAAAAAAGCCAAAGATATATGGAAACAATTAGTTCAGAGGACTAATGGACTATAGGAAACTCAGTCTACATGACCCTGAGACCTGAAGAACTAGATGGTGCCTGGCTACAAATGGCAACCACTTGGAGAGGGATCAAATTTGGAAATCCTGGATGGAACAGGAGGACAATTGTGACACAAAATTCAAAAATACAAAAATGACCAAAATTACTGGTAAGATGGAGACTGGTGAAGCCCCCAAGACTATGACCCCAGGTTACTCTTCATGCCTAGAACTGAATTCAATCCCATGGGTTAGCTCTCACCCAAACAATAGAAAGCCTATGAGCTGAAAACCTACCCTAAGGAGATGTACCCTTTAGAACAGTCAAGATTAGAGATTGGAAGGGCATTGTTTGCATAGGGGGAAAGCTAGACAGTTAGGAATGCATAGATAAGAAGGACACAAGGAAGAAGCAATCACAGGGAGGGGGTAGGAGGAGAGCTGTTCCATTGTGCAGATTGTGATCGATGCTTTGAAGCAAAATGTGTAGGAGCTGTCAAGCAATGAATCTGTTTTGTAAATTTACATCCAAATCACAGTAACATTTTTTTTTTTTTAATTCCTCCTCTTTCCCTGTTGAAATTGAAAAGCAATAAAAATGTTATTAAATAAATCTGGCAAAAATGTAACAAATTGTTTCTTGAAATAAAGTTATTTTCATTTTACATGTGTAAAATCATCTCATAAAATAATATTTATGTGGAGATGGTAGATTAAAAAAATGGCTATTTATATGAGTCTGGGTACTTAGTATATTTAGAACATGTTCATTTTAGATATTATATGTACCATTGCTATTTTTACATTCATACAAACTTTGGCAGAATTCTCATTTTCAGAAACATAATTTCAGGAAAGTTAGAAAACACAGAGTCGTTTTGCCAAAAAGGGAATATTTTAAAGTTCTAACAAGAACAAACTTCTAAACAGTGAAGGAATTAACTCTCAGATGTTAGCCTATGCCAAATATGTTGTAATTTTCTTTTACATTTGCAATATGCAAGCCTCTAAAAAGTACATTTGTGTTTCAGGCAGCTGCCATTACATCTGATATATTGGAGACCCTTGGAAGAGACGGTCACTTTACGCTCTTTGCTCCAACCAATGAGGCTTTTGAGAAACTCCCCCGAGGGGTCCTAGAAAGGATCATGGGAGATAAAGTGGCTTCTGAAGGTACTGAGCAGTCTCTCCCTCTGAGAAGTCTTCTAGAATTCCAAGAAGAGAAATAAATTTTTAAAAAGACTCATTCATGCCAATATTATCACCGTGATAAGCAAGGGCAAAGAAAAGGTTTTATTCTGAGATGGACAATAAAAATCTTAAAAACTAGTCCTTGAAAGAGTAGTCAGGGTGTAATTCTTAAATAATGAGAATATCCTAAAGATCATATTCTTTTGGTGTGCCACTTTCAAATAAATAAGTAGCAGACATCGAAAAGGATTAATGAGAATTGAAAATAAATACTAGGTCATCAAATTTTTGTATTATAAGCATCTTATGCAATGCTTTTAATTTTTAAATTATGCTAGAAGATATTTGAGTTGAAAAAATTACATGGTTCTTGTGGGTCCATACTTATTAATATACAGAATTTGGCTTCTTTCTATTTTCAAGTAGATTTTACACTATGACTAACATATTTCACTTACTCTGCCTGCCCAAAAACATGTTAAACCCATTTAAGGTGAGAAATTTTGAAGCTATAGATGTAAGTATATTATATTAAGGCATAGATCCTTCTAAATGTCCTTTAAGAAATCATCTTAGATTTTAGCTATTTTCTGTATTTCATGTTTAAAACCCACTAAACCAAACCCATTGCCACCATGACTATTTTGACCCAAAGCAACCCCCATTGGGTTTCCAAGGCTGTAAATCTTTAAGAGAGTAGATTGCATCATCTTTCTCCCATGGAGCAAGCTGGTGGTTTGAACCACCGAATTTGTGATTAGCAGCCAAAAATGCCTTACCCACTACTTCACTAGTGTTCCTTAGGGAATTATTTATCTTATTCTCAGCTTGTGTTAAAAGCTCTTCACAAATTACTTGTAGTAATGTGTTATGAGCTGTTAACCCAAAACATTGCTCAGGTAATTTGGAATAATTATCACTAACAAAGGCTCTGGGTGGTAAAAAAAAAAAAAAAAAAAGGTCCTGGGTGGTGAAAACCAACATATTTTGTTGCTAACCAAAAGGCTGGTAGTTAGAATTCACTCAGAGGCACCTCAAACACAGGCCTGGCAATTTATCATCATCATTGGAAGCTGTATGAAGTGTAGTTCTACTCTGAAACATAAGAAATCATAAGAATTGAAATTAAGTAGGCTGTTACCAACAAATAATTCTTCAGATCTTCTTTAACAGCAATTCATATTGTTTTCACATCATTGTACGTCATTATGGTAGCTGGAATGTGATTTACCACATCCATCTCAACATTTTCCAGTGCTTTACAAATGATTTCCTAAAAGTGATCTTCACTTCTTCCCACTTCCTACTGAGTTGAACTGTTTCTATTGTATAGTTGATGGGGGTGAAGGGGGAGTTCTTAAAATCTTAGCAGTTAGAATTTTATAACTTCCAATCAGTCCTTAGAAAAAAAGAAGACCCAAATTCACTGCCATTGAGTTGTCTTAGATATTTACTCAATTTCTTAATAATACCTTGTTCCACAGTGAAATATATCTTCATACGATATGAATCGTATCTTCATACGTATCTTCAATGATAATGTCATTTCCTTTGATCTGAAAGTTGTTCTTCTATCTTATTCTCCAGCTCTGATGAAGTACCACATTTTAAATACTCTCCAGTGTTCTGAGGCCATTATGAGTGGAGCAGTCTTTGAGACCCTAGAAGGAAACACGATTGAAATAGGATGCGATGGTGACAGCATAACAGTAAATGGAATCAAAATGGTGAACAAAAAAGATATTGTGACAAACAATGGTGTCATCCATTTGATTGATCAAGTCCTAATTCCCGATTCTGGTGAGCACTAGTTTCATATTCTTCCACTAATTATTTGCCAATTATGGTGCTTCAGGAGTAAGTCCCAGTAAGTGCATGAAATATGGATGTGCAGTATAAAGAATGGGATGTGAGACACAAACACAAATAAACAGTGAGCTGGGTGCTAAGTAGTCAGGCTGTGTAGTCATAGACTTTCCATAAATGGAAACCTGGCTTTCCAGTGTTTCCAAGGTCTTAACATTTATAAATCACCACCTGTCAGTTTGTCATTCTGTGGTAGGTTGCTGTGATGCTGGAAGCTTTACCACCAGTATTTCAAATACCAGCAACATCATCTATGGTGGACAGGTTTCAACAGAGCTTCTAGACTAGGTAGAAGAGCCTGGTGATATACTTCTGATAAATAGCCAGTCAAAATACTATGGATCACAAAAAACTTTGTCTGATATTGTACTGAAAGATGAGCCACTTTGACTGGATGGCACACAAAATACACAGTGGTTGCAACAATGGACTTGAGCATACTGACAATCATAAAGGTGGTGCAGGACTGAACATTTCCTCCTGTCATTCATGGGGTTGCCATGAGTCAGAGCTGTCTGGACAGCAACTAAATGTAGCGGCAACATTTAGGATGGTTCTCAGTGATGTATAAAAGTTCTCAGTGATGGGAGTCTTTCATGGGTAAACAAAAAGGAAAGATACAGCCAAATAGCTTTGGATAAATGGAAGAGCTCAGACACTCATAAGGGTAGAAGGAGATGAGAGGTGAGTAGGAGAGGATTAAAGAAAATTCAAAATAAGAAGAAAGAAAAAAATTCTCCTTCCGAAATTCTCTGTGGTTATCAACTCCAAAAAAGGGAAGCTGGAACTTTCTTTCTAGGGATGGGCGAGATGTCTTATGACTTTGATGTTGGCAGTAAATAGCTTATAATAAAATAGTGAAGAATTGATTTACTGCTTTTGTGATAATGATAACAACACTGATGTCATTGATAGGATGATGATGGTTTATTTTACAGCCAAGCAAGTTATTGAGCTGGCTGGAAATCAGCAAACAACTTTCACAGACCTTGTGGCTCAATTAGGCTTGGCGTCTTCTCTGAGGCCAGATGGGGAATACACTTTGCTGGCTCCTGTGAACAAAGCGTTTTCTGGTATGTCCTAGACTTTGTTGTTTCTCCTTCTCCCACAAATTTTTACTTCCACATGATTATTTTAAATAAATTATAGACATTTTACCAGGTGTTGATAAGTTGCTGCATAGGCTACACACACAAAGTGTTGGAACT
Organism: Orycteropus afer afer; assembly: GCF_000298275.1. Lineage (NCBI taxonomy): Eukaryota > Metazoa > Chordata > Mammalia > Tubulidentata > Orycteropodidae > Orycteropus > Orycteropus afer. The sequence goes on along the minus strand of NW_006922278.1, from coordinate 289,440 downwards.
ATGTTGTCTCTACTAACCTGTATTTAATTTCAAACACTTAATTACAATGAATAATAACAAAAAGAAAGTATAAGTTTAATAAAGAGAATTCAGTTATTCTTTAAATATAATCATATTTCCAATATAAATGATTAATAAATCTTAAGAAAAATAAATCTAATTTGTTTATTTGACACCTATATAACAATATTTAAGAACAAATAGGCATATTTAGTACCCCTTAATTTAATAAAAAATGAGAGACTATTACACACTTCCTTGTTATGGACATGTTATATCAGTACTTCATCTCATAACTTTTATGTAAAGACAGAGGTTAGACTAATGCAATCTGTCATTTTTTCCAGAAAAATATTTCATATAGATATATTTGTGAGGCAAAATATCATAATTAAAAAAAAGCAAGTGTAACTTTTTTGCACATTTTCCAAATCTTAAATTATGACATAGAAAATTATTTGTTAGTAAAATAATGGACATTCCTAGGAATGCTATTTTCCTCTTAGTAATAATGATGCCTACATATGTTTACACTAACTCATCTTTAAGAGGTTTTGTGCTTTCTCTTTCCAATAATATCGAATTGTCAGAAATGGATATAATGGATATCTAATTATAATTAATAATGGATATCAAATTGTCAGAGAATCTTTTGCCAGCAATAGGATTTAGCTGTTCCAGTGACCACTCTAAAACTATGTAGTCCTTACAGAGATTAAATCCACTATTGCTAGACTGACTGAAACCATACTGTAGTCATTTGACAGCAGATCAGAGTTTCCAGTTGGATTGGTAAGTAGAATTTCTGGCCTTAAGCATTCAGTTGACTCAAATTATATGACCGTAGGATCCATATCAATAGTATACAGAGATTATCCATTTTCATGATTTTCTTTTATAAGGAGAAATTTGATACATTCTAAATATAATAATTGTTTCTCTTAATTTATTTATAGATGATACTCTTAGTATGGATCAGCGCCTTCTTAAATTAATTTTGCAGAATCACATATTAAAAGTAAAAGTTGGCCTTAATGAGCTTTACAATGGACAAATACTTGAGACTATTGGAGGCAAACAACTCAGAGTCTTCGTATATCGTACAGTAAGTGAATTGAAGCAAAATAAAATATTCACATTGACATAAATGTCAAAAGATAGGCACTAGTCCAAGAGTATTGTTATAATAAATGTTTCTCAGAACTTTTAAAGTGTGGTTTTAATATTCATAGGAAGATCAGGGAAAGGGTTACTTGGATGAAAAAGATGCTATTAGGAAAGGACACAAGAAGTAAGAGAATTTGTATTGGTTCATTATAAATAAATTTGTTATAAAGCATCACTTATTTTAATTTCAGAAAGCACCAAACTTCTCAAAAGTAAACCCTTGATTTATAGAGCACTTTACAGTTTGCAAGGTAATTTTTAGATAGAATTAAGTACGTAGGATGATCTTTTAATATAAGATGTTTTATAATAAGCTTTAAGGAACTCTGGTGGTGTAGTCCCTAAGGCATGATTGCTAACCAGAAAGTTGGCAGTTCAAACTTACCAGCCAGACTGGGCAATCAACTTCCATAAAGATTTACCATCTCAGAAACCCAAAGGGCATTGCTGTGAATCAGAATCGATGGCAGTGAGTTTGGTTTTGGTTCTGGTATAATAAGCATTACTCAATAACTGAATCTTATTAGATGACTTTCAAGATAAACTTATGTAAATATATAGAGGTGATTTCTGGACCCTATAAAATGGATCAAATGTATTTTTATCTGGGCAAAATTTCTATAAAATATTACTTACCAAGATTACAGTAAAATTCATGGTACCATTCAATTTCTGTTCAGATAACACAAGCAGCTATCATTAAAAGAGTTCATAAGGATCCAAGGATTACATAGAATTGCATATGACACACAATAGCTTCTCACTGTATATCCACCATTCCAAGAAATGCATTTTTAATTATTCAGAAAATGGGCTATATTTAAAATTATAAATAAACATAGATTACATTTTTTTTTCAAAAACTGTCATTAAATCACTGATTGGATTTACAGATTATTGGGTTAAAACAATACAGTAAATTTTTGTTTGATTGAATCTAAAGGAGAGGAAAATCACAAAGGGCCCTGGAAACTTCACGGTCAATATTGACCTAAAGAGGGTGTGGAGAGTCCCTGAGTGGCATAAACAACAGCTACGAACAGAAAAGCTAGCAGTGTAATCTAATGCCCAGAGGCATCTCAGAAGAAAGCCCTGGTGATCTACTTCTGAATGATCATAGGCTTTGAAAACCCTATGGAGAACAGTCCTACTCTGAAACACATGGGGTCACCATGAGTTGCAATCAATTCAATGACATTTTTTTTTTTTTTTAAAGACATCTGGAGGAATAGTTAGAATCTGGAGAGGAATAAAGTAAAAACAACGGAAACTATAGAAGTGAATTTCAATGAAATTTTTATATTTTACTTTGTAATTCCAAACCAAACTCACCCTCATCGAGTCAGATCCAACTGATAGAGCAAGCCCTCCTTGAGTTTCCAAGGCAGTATCACTACAGAAATAGATTGCCCAACCTTCTTTCTGAGGAGTGGCTGGTGGGTTTGAATTGCCAGCCTTCTGGTTAACAGCCATATGCCTTAGACACTATGCCACCAGAGTTGTGGAAACCTTATGTGGGTTATATATTAAACACATATATACCTGCTAGAAACATGGGGTAGTTTGACTAGTAGTAGAAAATCTGGTTGGATAAGAAGTGTGAGATCAGATTGTGAAAGACCTTCAAAACAGAAGAGAAGCTATTTACTATAGCTTATGTGGTAGATGACCTCTCAGAAGAGTCAGTCCAGAAATTTAATTATGCAATTATGTCCACATAAGAAATTTCAAGTAAGGAAATGGAGAGCATGCATCTTTTTTACCTTGCTAGGCTGTCTGCATTGAAAATTCATGCATGGTGAGAGGAAGCAAACAAGGAAGAAATGGTGCTATTCATATATTCCGAGAAATCATCAAACCAGCAGAGAAATCACTGCATGAAAAATTAAAACAGGATAAGCGCTTCAGGTAAGCTTATTAACTTCATTTCCACAAAAAAATGGAGCAATTGGAATTTTCTGTTGCTCAGTTACTATCGCAAAAGTCATTCAGCCTCCTGTTTTGTGAAGAACAGTATTTAGAATAAGAAGTCTGTGTGAATGTTTTCAAATTAAAGTACCTTTTAAACATTATTATTATTATTGTTATTACTTCTTGGTGCAACATAGCATGATTGAGTGAGAAAGAAAAAGCTAATATACTGAACTCTTTCTTCAATACTTCTATAATTAAGTTTAATAAAGTGATAAGGTATCTAGAAAAGACAATTTTATAGAATATTAAATGAAAAAATATTCTTCATTTTTATTACAATGTATAGCCTCATTGAAGTTTATACACCAAAAACAGAGTTTGAGAAATTTAAGAATTACAGTGTATATTCAGATCATTTACTCATGATAAAACTTTCTTAATAAGTAAATTGGATTGGAAATATATGAATTTTTTTTTTTCATTATTTCTGCAATTAATGGATTCTATGTTAATGCATTATGAGTGAACATATGTAATTGTTTGAATGTTGTAAATATATATATAACACAACATTTGCCAAATCAGTGTTAATAATTTAGTGATACTGGTTACATTCATCATGTTGTACAACCACCGTCCATAATCATTGCTAAATTTACACAACCATATATACTTGCTGCTTTCTAAACAATGGCAAACTCTTTCTGCCTTCTTCCATCTCTTGGTTATCACTAGTAAACTTTGGTCTCTATACATTTGTCTTTTTTTGTTATTTTATATACGTGAGAACATACAGTATTTGTCCTTTTGTGGTTGATTTATTTCAAAGGTTTATCCATGTTGTAGAATGGATTAGGGCTTTATTTTTCCTTATGGTTGAGAAATATTCCATTGTATTATGTACTACATTTTGTTTATGCACTCGTGTGGATGGAGACTTAAGTCAGCACAAAACTAACAAAATAAACATATATCCTTCCTGTTTAGCATCTTCCTCAGCTTACTTGAAGCTGCAGACTTGAAAGATCTTCTGACACAACCTGGAGATTGGACCTTATTTGTGCCAACCAATGATGCCTTTAAGGGAATGACTAATGAAGAAAAAGAAATTCTGATTCGTGAGTAGAAGTGATACCAGATAGTTGCCATTTTGGTTATCTAGTGCCACACTGACAGGAATATACCATAAACGGGATGCTTGAACAAACAGGAGTTTATTTTCTTACAGTTCAGAGGATTTAGGTCCAAGTTCAAAATGCCAGGCTTTGGGAACTGAGTGAAAGCCCTTCAACCTTGGACTTCAGCTCTGCCTCCTACTCCCAGCCCACTGAAGCTGGAGGATTTTTCTTCACTTAGACAGCTGCTAGCTGCTGAGGCTGACAAGCCCAAGGTTGACAAGTAAAAAGGCATAGTCCCAATATTTTCAAACAACATGGCAGGCCATTGATTCAAGTCCACTGAAAGTTCCAAGTTTGGCAGAGCATGACAGGCTGCTGAACAATGACTCAGCTACATGCAGGGTTCAAGCATGCCATAAGCTAGAGACCATTCCCAAACCTGCTGCTTATATACAGGAAGCAGACTACATCCCTAAAGCAGCTACGTAGCTACGTAACTGCTTGTGGTCCCACCATGGAGTTGATTGCCAGTCTCAACATGGGGAATAACTACCACCAGTTGCCCAGCCGCTCAACCAGGCCCAGCCAAGTTAACACACAACCTTAACTACCACAGCTACCCTTTGATTTCAGATTCTAATATGTTCAATGATCTTTTCTGGACAGATGTGTGTCTCAGAAATATCCTTTAGTTCATATTTGTGGCTAGTGTTCAATTCCTTTCAATTTCACTTGGGATAAGTGGAGGAGGGTCACTCATTAATGTTCTTTGTTAACTATTTTCCTATCAGACAGTGCTGGTTAAGTGGTAGAAATCTTGCCTTCCATGCAGAAGACTCAGTAAGAGTGTCCATCAGTATATGTCATACACAGCCACCACTTGTCGGTCAGTGGAGGCTACAGTGTTGCTATGATGCTGAACAGATTTCAGCGGAGCTTCCAGACTAAAACAAATTAGGAAGAAAGGCTTGGTGATCTACTTCCAAATAAAACAGCAAATGAAAGCCCTATGTATCATAATGATCTTATTGTGCATGAGGTATTCATGAGTTAATTCAATGGCAGCTATTGGCTAGATGTTCACTTAAGTCATTTCTATTAAAGGCTATGCAACTAGGTGAAAAAGAAGGCAATACTCATAATTTCTACAATAATTTGATTTTGTTCTACTAGTAAGTTGGGTTATATTTTAATTGATCTGATTGAAATGACTGTATATTTCACATGCTTTTGTTATCAACTTGAGAATACAATGATGTTATAGAAATAATAGAGTGTAAGAAAAGAAATAATTAAAGACTGGACTTTGCCAGATAGAGTACACAGGAATCAGATTGACTACATCTGTGGCAGAAGGCAATGGAAAACTCAATATCTTCAGCCAAAATGAGGCCAGGAGCTGATTGTGGAATAGACATCAACTGCTCATTTGCAAGTTCAACTTGAAGTTGAAGACAATTAAAACAAGTTCATGAGAGCCAAAATATGGCCTAGATTATATCCCTCCTAAATTTAGAGACCATTTTACAGAATAGATTTGATGCATTGAACACCAATGAATGAAAACCATAGTAATTGTGGGATGACATCAAGAATATCATCCATGAAGAAGGCAAGAGGTCATTAAAAAGACAGGAAAGGAAAAAAAGACCAAAATGGATGTCAGAAGAGACTCTGAAACTTGCCTTTGAACAGAGAGTAGCTAAAGCAAATGGAAGAAATGACGAGATAAAAGAGTTAAATAAAAGATTTCAAAGAGCAGCTCAAGAAGACAAAGTCAATTATTATAAAGAAATGTACAAAGATATGGAGTTGGAAAACCAAAAGGGAAGAACACACTCAGCATTTCACAAGCTGAAAGAACTGAAGATAAAGTTAAGCCTCGAGTTGCAATATTAAAAGATTGTTTGGGCAATATATTGAATGATGCAGGAAACATCAAAAGAAGATGAAAAGAATACGGAGTCACTCTACCAAAAAGAATTGCTCAATGTTCATCCATTTCAGGAGGCGGCATATGATCAAGAACCAATGGTACTGAAGCTGCACTAAAGTGAGTGGTGAAAAGCAAGGCTCCAGGAATTGAAGGAATACCTATTGAGATGTTTCAACAAACGGATGGCCCACTGGAGGCACTCACTCAGCTATGCCAAGAGATTTGGAAGACAGCTCTCTGGCCAGCTGACTGGAACAGACACATTTTTGTACCCATTTCAAAGAAAGGTGATCCCACAGAATGTGGAAATTATTAAACAATATCTTTAATATCACATGCAAGTAAAATCTTACTGAAGATAATTCAAAAATGGTTGCAGCAGTATATTGACAGAGAACTTCCAGAAATGCAAGCTGGATTCAGAAGAGGATGTGGAACAAGGAATATCATTGCTGATGTCAGATGGATCTTGGCTCAAAGCAAAGAATACCAGAAAGATGTTTGCTTGTGTTTTATTGACTATGCAAAGGCATTCAATTGTGTGGATAATAAATTATGGATAACATTGAGAAGAATGGGAATTCCAGAATACTTCATTGTGCTCATGAGGAACTTGTACATAGACCAGAAGGCTGTTGTTTGAACAGAACAAGGGGACATTGCATGGTTTGAAGTCAAGAAGGGAGTGCATTAGGGTTGTATCCTTTCACCATACTTATTCAATCTGTATGCTGAACAAATAATCTGAGAACCTGGACTATATGAAGAAGAATGTGGCATCAGGATTGGAGGAAGACTCATTAACAACCTGTGATATGCAGACGACACAACTTTACTTGCTGAAAATGAGTATGACTTGAAACCCTTACTGATGAGGGTTAAAGACTACAGTCTGCAGTATGCACTACACCTCAATCTAAAGAAAACAAAAATCCTCACAATGGGACCAATAAGAAGCATCTTGGTAAATGGGGAAAGGATTGACATTGTCAAAGACTTTGTATTACTTGGTTCTACAATCAAAACCAATGGAAGCAGCAGTCAAGATATCAGACGTCATACAGCATTGGGCAAATCTGCTGCAAAGGACCTCTTTCAAGTGCTGAAGAGCAAGGATGTTTCCTTGAAGACTAAAGTCTGCTTGACACAGCCATGGTATTTTCAATCACCTCATATGCATGTGAGAGTTGGAAGACTGAAGATGAGTCGATGTTTTTGAGTTGTGGTATTGGCAAAGAATGTTGAAAGTACCATGGACTGCTAAAAGAATTAACAAATCTGTCCTGGAAGAAGTGCAGCCGGAATGCTCCTTGGAAGAGAGAATGGCCAGACATTGTTTCATCTACTTTGGTCATATTGTAAGGAGGGACCATTCCCTGGAGAAGGATATCATGCTTGACAAAATGGAGGGACAACAAAAAAGGGGAAGGCCCTCAACAAGATGGATTGACACAGTGGCTGCAATGATGCACTCAGGCATAACAAAGATCATGGGGCTGGCACAGGACCGGACAGAGTTTTCTTCTGCTGTACATAAAGTCGCTATGAATCGGAGCCAACTCAATGTCACCTGACAACAAAGGAATATTTAGCTCCAAAGTCCTTGCAGTATCATAGAGTCAGACTTTGTATGCATGTATGACATAGTATTAAATACATATATATCTTTTTCTCATAGGGGACAAAAATGCTCTTCAAAACATTATTCTTTACCACTTGACACCAGGAGTTTTCATTGGAAAGGGATTTGAACCAGGTGTTACTAACATTCTAAAGACCACACAAGGAAGCAAAATTTATCTGAAAGGAGTAAGTTCTTTATAAGGAATTTATTATAGTGATAAGCCATCTCTAAATTATTTTAACTTTCATTCCTCATTAAATTTCTCATTGACATTATCCCTATGTTGATAGGTAAATGATACACTTCTGGTGAATGAATTGAAATCAAGAGAATCTGACATTATGACAACAAACGGTGTCATTCATGTTGTAGATAAGCTCCTCTATCCAGCAGGTTAGTAATTATTGATCTCAATAGTTTTAAATTGGTACCTAGTTCTTTATTTCACACTTAATAATATTCATTTAATATTTCCTTTCATAGACACACCAGTTGGAAATGATCAGCTGCTGGAAATACTTAATAAACTGATCAAATACATCCAAATTAAGGTACTCCCTGATACTGAATTTATTTTTAATATTTTGAATAAATATTACAGGCTTAACATAGTAGGTTAGAAATGTATGCATTTGGAAATAGAGGCACCTACTGGACCAATTGAGACTAGAGAACACCACAAGACAATCACCTTAAACCTTAAACAAAAATATCCCTTAAAGTCATCTTTTAGTTAAATAACAGATTAGTTCATGAATAATATCACCCATGAGTAATGAGCTCCTTAAAAAAATAATCTATATGTGAGCAAAAGGTCAAAAATACACTAAAGCAAAGAAGGGACAGAGAAACTAGATCCCTGAAAATGGTACAACTAGAATGGAATAAATAAGAATGATGACACAATGATGAAAAATGCAACCAATATTACAGAATAATTTGTGTAGAGATAGGGAACCCATTTTGTTGTGTAGACTTTCACCTTAAACATTTAATAAAACATTACTCAAAAAAAAAAGAAAGAAGGAAATAGATGGGCACTGGGCTTAGATTGTTCTTTGTTGCTTAAGCACCACTAGCTCTGTAAAGAAATAGCAACATTACATCTCCATGGTTTTATGCAATAAATATCTATGAAAAAGCTGCTTGGAACCAGGAAGTGTTTTAACTATTATGAAAAATATTCATGTTAATCTGAGATGACCCTTTTCTAAAAAATATTTACTGTGCAGTTGGCACAATATGATGCACACATAAACAATGTCAAATACTTTTGCTACCAAATATGAGGGACAGTTAAAATGTTTGCTTATAAAAAGTCGTCACCAATCACAGTAGTGAAAGGCAAAAGTATGTTTTATTCCTTGTCCTTACAGGGTCAAAGTATCAGAAAATAAAAGAAATATTACCTAACAAATTATTATACAATAATAAATATAAAGATATTTCTGTCATCTGGGCATGCTAACAAGGAAATATGTTATTTAGAAAATGAATTTTCTGAGAACTTCACTTATTTCTGTTAAGTGTAATGATAGATGGATTACTTTTACTTTAATGAGAATTAAAACAATGCTATGATTTTTTAAATATCACTGCTACATTTATGGTACTAAATATAAGCATTTATTTTCAGTTTGTTCGTGGTAGTACCTTCAAAGAAATCCCCATGACTGTCTACAGTAAGTACATACTGAACACTTGTCACATATAAGTGGGGAGATATAAAGAAAGAAAACATAATAATTTCCTTTGTATTTACAAACAAAGATTATTGATAATCTGGTATTTAGAATTGTAAATAATGGTAAATCTCATCCCACTTGATGCAGGCTTGATATCTGGGTGGAGGTCCTTCAGCCTTTGTCATGCCTTTCAACTCCAATGAACCCTCCCCTAAACTTCCTAATACAGGAGTGATAAGATCTGAGAAAGGAAGTAAAAGATAGAGGCTAATTGGCAGAGAGAGACAGACAAAAGAGAGAGAGAGAGAGAAAGCAAAAACAGCATTCCAAAACTATCTGAAAATTTAGATATGTGGACACAGAAACAACTTTGCTGAAGGACTCATCCCTCATTCCTCCTTCAAGTCCTCAGAGGTCTAAGGGCAGAGTGGAAAGGGATACAAAGAATACTAATGTTTAGGAGCTGGTTCAAAAGTTCTCCCCATCAAAAACTGGATGAGAGAACAAAAGTCGGCCAGGTGATTGACTTCACATTTCTCGATTCCAGGGTTCTTATTTTCTCTGACACTACCAGATTATCAAAATTATACCCCTATTATTTAAAGAAATGACTGTAAATCCTATTTCACTGTCATAAATATACCTCGTAAGATTTCTTTTTCATTGTGCTTTTTCTTCCTTTGTCACTTTCTCATTGTAACTTTCAAAAGCAGAAATTCTTTGCGTTTTGTTTTGACTCTACAATTAAATATTCAAAATACTTAAACACTCTAAACCGTAAGTTCCCTAACATGATGTAAGTTGAATGTTACTTCAATTCTCACATTATTCTGGCTAGTAAAGGACTCTATTTTATACCCTAAGCTTTCAGTTATTTAGTGAAGAAATTTTTCCTTAAGATTTATACCAGGGGTTATAAAAGAATAAAGCTAATATAAAGAGCAAAACAAAATGTCTGCTGCTCTTATTGATTTCAGTTATGTAATAATAAAACATATATCACTGTCAGGCCAGCTCAGCACAGTGTTTAAAACTTCAGAAGTCTGTGTTTCAAAATGACATAAAATCTAGTCTGAAATACTGTTAAAGATATACATTATATAAATTTAAAAATCTTTATGGGCTCTATTCATCAGAAATGTTATGTCATCTTTCACCACTAAAATATATATAGGTATAGATATACACTTATATATAAAATCTTTCTTTATATTCTCTATCATTTCAATTCCACACACATACACACACACATACAATATTTTAATGTTAATGCAATATTTTACTTATAATGAGCCAAAAATATTTTCATAATCCTTTTATATTTCTCTATTAAAATTTAATACTCACTCATTGAGCATAGCAAAACTTCATGAAATTTTGCAAGACTAATGAATCCTGCCTACCTACTCAGAGGTCTTGAAATAGCTCTGATATTTACATACCAATGTGCAATGCTTTTTTTTTTTTTTTGCTGCAGGATGGATATAATGTTATTTAGAAGCATAGTTCAGATGGAGATAGAGACCAATTAAACCAAAGATTCCATTTCTGTGTTCCTTTGTGGACTTTCCTGTAAAGTTTCTTTAATTTCCTTGCTGTGTATTATTCTTGTATCCCATATACCATGAGTTTTAAATTATATGAAGGAGAAATGCTCTCTAGTGTAGTATAAAATATATAAAGTTTGAGATGAAGGGGACTAACATCAGTATTTAACTTTTAGCAATTGCCTGCCAAAACTCTTTAAGTCTGCAGAAAAGCTATATTGGAACAAATCCACCAACTAACTAAAACACTCTAAAGTTCAAGTTCCCTAACATGATGTAAATATTAAGCTAAAAATAATTAACCATGATGATAGCTGAGGAAGAGACCTCTGTGAATTTGATCTTCGTAGAGAGATTTCTCTGTGGCAAGACCATATATGGTGGTAAAATCAATTACTGAACACAAATTTGATATATTTTAGAGTTTCATAATTTGCAATCTCAAGATATAGAAAGTGATAGAATATAAAATATAGTATCAATTAAGGCTTACGATCCACATTCATTCAAAAAGCTGATGCAGTTAAACTCAAAAACCTGAGGTAGAATGTCAGAGAAATTCTAAATGTGCTAACATTTCGTTTCTCATGTGCCAACATCATCCATTGTGATTGCAAAGTCAGTTTCAGTGCAACCCTCTGTCTAACCAGACCATCTTTTAAGGCCTCTAATTAAAAATGCAGGAGCTCTGGTAGGATAGTGCCTAAGACACTTGACTGCTAACTAGAAGCCTGGTGGTTCAAACCCATCAGCCATTCCTCAGAAGGAAGATGGAGCAATCTACTTCCAAAGAGATACTGCCTCACAAACCCAAGGAAGGGTGGCAATGACTGGTTGGTACATAAAACAACAACAACAATTAATAATGCCAGAAAGTCAAGAGCGGAAGTTGTAAAGCACTAGAAACACATTTTCAGTGAATGCATACAACCAAAAGTCAACCACATAGTTGACTAATATTTTAAATAAGCCTTGTACATTATTATCCTACTTACGTAGATGACATACATATAAAAGTTACATCTTTAAATTTAAAACAATTGTATGAAAATCAAAGGCATTTTATTTTGAAAATTAAAATGCTGAACATATCATATTTTGTTGCATAGAGCTCATGACTGGCTGGCTTAAATTTATTTTTATTTTTAAGTATTCTGAACTATTTTTCATATTCTCCTTTCTATATACTTGTTATCAAATGCATGAAAAAAATTATAAAGTCTGTTTCTGCCATTTTTTCTTCTAATTGAACAGAATCCAACCATGCAATTTTAGATATTATGAATTGCATAAAATTAATTATGTTTGTCTTCTGTTGCTATACAGCCAATATTTTCAAGAAGTGCAAAAGAAGGTAAACAACTTCAGTGGTGCAGTTCAGAATTACAGTTTTTTAGATAGAATCCCTCATTTAGAAAGTATATATTTCACTGGAACAATTCCAAGTCACTGTGCTTCAGAGTTCAACATCTGGACATAAGAAGATACTAGATAATTTATCCTGAGTATTTCCTGTATCTGACTGCCTAAACATATTACCACATCTGATACCTCAGTGTACTCTTCAAAGACAAAAAAAAAAAAAAGGACACTTCTGTTCAGGTTGTTTTTACATAAACATCATTCTTGTTCCACTTTCTATACTTTTCAGCAACTAAAATTATAACCAAAGTTGTGGAACCAAAAATTAAAGTGATTGAAGGCAGTCTTCAGCCTATAATCAAAACTGAAGGTAAAAAATCAATGTTATACATGGTTCTTTTTACTATGAAAAAAATCCACATTTCTATAAATACATCTACATTCTTTTTGAAACTAACATGCTAAATATTTCTATACCCATGGCATGCTCCTGTAATGGCAGAATGCGGAGTGCAAATTTTTTAGCATAGTAAATAGTGCATTCCTAATCCTTTCAGTACATTTGCTGGTACTTGATTTAATTTGAGCCTAATTGACTGTTGCAGTATCACTAGTACCCAGATACTCACTAAGCAAATTCTGGAGTTTTTGCTTCATTTAGATTATTTCAGAGTATACCCTTTTATAGCTTTCAACAATCTCCTGATATGAGTCCCATTTGTACTATAACAAGAAGCTCCTTCTGATTTTTTTTCCTCATTCTGCATCCCAATAGAGTATAAAAGTAGTAAATTGATAAAAGCTTTTAAAAAATCACAACCTCACATAATATGTTTTAAAACCAGACCACCAGAAACAGAGAGAACACAAATACCTAGTACACTGAGTAGAACTTTATAAACCATAATCCCAGCCCTAAATTTACACGTAACTTCTCATTGATGTTTCTGATTAAACATTAAATAAGTCTTTTTCTCTCAACATCTACTGCCAAATCCAACATCCTTGATGTTACTCTCATTGCATGTATTTTAGTTATTTCCAAGGATCAGACCTTAAAAATTTCTCATTTCCATTTCTAAGTATTTTCTTGTGATGACTTGCAATAGAGAAAGGGCCTGGTTATCTTCTTTATTCTATAGATAGAATAAACTAGAACATGCTAATTAGTTATCTATATTTTCAGTCATTCTTGAAACTTACAATTGAGTTATTCTTTTAAATCTGTGCTATTTTTTTAAAAAAATACTGTACTTGTGGTCATCTGATTGTTTTTACATACTGATGAACATAAGTTGATGTTTTAAGAAGAGAATTAAATTACTGGTTTTTATTGAGAAAATATTGTTGATCATTTTTGTAAAAAAAAAATAATAATAAAATAAAAGAATAATCCTCGATCATATACTTGATTTTAAAACTCTTGTACTGTTTTTTTAAAATCAGAGTCCCTAAAATTTTGTATTTTCATTTGAACACAGCTTCTATAACTGAAAGTATTCACATACGCTGTTGTTCTTATTTTCAAAGATTACTTTCTCTTTCAAGTTTCATCAGTTTTTCCTATCTTTGTCAGATGGATTCTACCCACATTAATCTTTCTGCACTTAGATGTTGCCATGTCAGCTATTCATTAGCAATTCTTCATTTCAAAAATTCAAAATTTTTATTTCTGTGTAGTGTAATGAAGGTAACGAATACTTACCTTCACAGCCATTTATAGTTACCTAGCTTTGAAGATTGTTATGGGCATTTCCTTCTCTCTGTTTGATCTTCAACCATTCATTGATGACTCTTCAATTCTTGATAAATAAATGTGGCTCCAAGACACAATTTTAAGTTGTTTCTTAACCAAACTTCATACTTAAGAATAAGTCAACTGACATTCAATTCAACAAATACTTAATGAACATCTGTTGTTATGGGTATACTCTTCCATGTGCTAGGAATAAATATGAAAAAATAATTGGTAGAAATCTCTGCTTTCATAGAATTTATATAAAGATGATGTTTCTGAAATTTCAACTGAGACTTTTCTAAAGCAATGTTGATTCTGATATTTTATTAGCTGTCTTGTCTTTAAGTTCTTGTCTTTAAATTCCTTAGGTGTACATTATTTTTTTAAGTTGCTGGATGTTAAAAATCTAGACATATAGTTTGATAGTGAATATTACTTTCCCCCATAGAATAAATATTATGATGTGAAACATATGTAGTTTTAAATAACTGTATGTTTTTTCATTACTTCTATTATTTTAGACTATTTAGCTCTGGGTAATGGTGTATGTTGACAATTTCTGGATAAGCAAATAAATCCTATAAAAGTTTAGAAATTATAATGATATTCAACTATTACAGGGTATTACAGTATAAGTTAAATGTACTGAACTTTACTTTTCTTCTTTATGAAATTCTGATTAACTAATGAATAATAGTTATGAAAGTCCTGATTAACTAATGTAATAATCAGCTTTCTAACATTCAAAATGATTTTCTCCTGGAGCAAAATCATTTTGCAAATTACATACAGCACTTGTTTAATTCTTGCATATGAAGGACTGTTCGGTTATTAATTAGTTAATATTTGCATATTTGCATCAGTTCCAGATGGAAGGTAAGTATTCAAAATCATTTTTCCCATAAAACCTAAAACTCGCTATCTTAAAGGTAGGCATAAAATTGAGGTTTTCTTATGTTTAGTCCTGTGCCCATTTTAGATCAAAATTTTAGATCAAAATTATAGGACACTGAGTAATTAAAAAAATTAAATTAATGATGCTGGAAATGTGTATGGTAAGGTTATATATACACTAGTTATATTTAGAGTAACTCACATCTGTATATGCTGTATGATTCACAAATTATAACCACATGTATTTTGTATCATTATTACTTTACCACTGCCATTGAAAAGAGATGTATTTATTTCTCACTTCAAATGCTGATGAAACTAATTTTAGTAGAGCACACCAGTGGACGGAGTCATTAGTTCCCATAAATATTGCCTAATTTGAAGACAATAGGAAATAAAACTCATTTCAAAAGACTGAAACCACTTTGATATTTGAATAACACTATATGTTGAAATAAACTTCCTATTCTGGTAAATGTAAAGGACTGGTTTTAACATGATCATTTGTCTCCTATGATAATGTCTCAGGACCCACAATAACAAAGGTCAGAATTGATGGTGAACCTGAATTCAGACTGATTAAAGAAGGTGAAACAGTAACTGAAGTGATTCATGGAGGTGTGTTATTTCTGTTTTCTGTTGTCTAGCCAGGACAGTATTATTTTGAACTAGAGTTGGATTAAAAATATCAAACATTAATTTTTTTTTCTTGACTTCTATGTTATATAAATTGTGAAAATGGCCTTCTTAGTTCTTGTTAGCCAATCAGAATTATAATATATTTTTGTTTTACAGGGATCTAGTGGGAATTAATTTAATGATTAAGTTGCCAGATGCAGTAAAACTGTCATTACTTCTGCATATTCATATGATGATTAGGAAATACAGTGATAACAATAATATCAGTACAAAATATCAGTACTGTATTCAGAAATAGATGAAAATACAGTAGCAACTGCATAAGACTCCAACAATAAACCATATTGTTGTTGTTGTTGTTGTTGTTATTGGCTGTCGAGTCGGTCCCGACTCACAGCGACCCCTCCTTGGGTTTCCGAGGCAGTATCACTAGGGAAGTAGATTGCTTCATCTTCCTTCTGAGGAGTGGCTGGTGGGTTTGAACCGCCAGCCTTCTGGTTAGCAGTCAAGTGCCTTAGGCACTGTGCTACCAGAGCTGCTATATTAGGGTTCATTATAGAGTCCCTCAGTGATGCAAACGGTTACACACTCTGTTGTTAACCGAAAGACCTGAGGCCCTACTTTCAAAAAATCAGCCATTAAAAACCTTATGAACACAGTTCTACTCTGACACACTTGGGATAGCCATGAGTCAGAACTCAGTCATTGGCAACTGATAGGATTTCTTATAGGGTTCTCATTTTAATGGTATCTAACACCCTGCATTCTCACTAAATACTCATTCCCCAGCCAGAAAGCAAGTATGACATAGAGAGTTAGCTTCCCAGATAGCTCTCTCCTTCCCCCAAAATTCAGGACATAACTATTAACTTTTCAAAACTCACCAAATCAAACTCACTGCCGTCTAGTTGGATCTGACTCATAGTGCCCCCTCCTTGAGTTTCTGAGGCAGTATCACCACAGAAATAGATAGTCCAATCTTCCTTCTGAGGAGTGGCTTGTGGGTTTGAAATGCCAGCCTTCTGGTTAGCAGTCAAATGTTTTAGGCACTACACCACCAGAGTTATATTACTCTGAATTTATTTGAGATATTTTCCAAAAATGATTATGTTTGAATCATAAATAGTATTGTTTAAAGAAGTACATTTAACCATTAAAATGTCTTCTTTATACACACTATTTGGGGATAAATCAAATGTATTTTTCTTCCTCTACTTTTAGAGCCAATTATTAAAAAGTACACAAAGATAATTGATGGAGTGCCTGTGGAAATAACTGAAAAAGAGACACGAGAAGAAAGAATCATCAAAGGTAATCTTTAATTTCACATGTGTACCTATGTCTGTGTTATTAAAAAAAATATTCAACCCTATAATATCTCTATAAGAATAAATAGAGAAACTAATCATTTTTGTGATGTCTATTGAAGTCCATTTGTTTTTGTTTGGCAGAAATAATATGACTCTAAATATGCAAATCTATTTTTTATTCTGAATTGGATATTTGGTAGCTAAATCTATAAGCATGTGTCTCTATTATGAGTAAGCATGAATATTATTTAATGCATTATCTTCACTTTGGTATTTATTAGTGAGTTACCAAATCCCAGAAGAAAAATCCTTCCCTCCTTTGATTTTCCATTGATCTTGAAGGCTACAAACTAAACTCCCAACTCACAGCATCTAACTGATTCTGACTCACAGTGACCCCATAAAGTTTCCAAGCCTGTAAATGACAGACCATTTCATCTTTCTTCTGTGGAGCAGGTGGTGTGTTTGAACCACCAACAATTTGGTTAGCAGCCAAGTGCCTTAACCACTGGACTACCAGAGTTCCTTAAAGGCTATGTTGTTGTTGTTGTTGTTATGTGCCATCGAGTCGGACCCGACTCATAGCGACCCCTCCTTGGGTTTCCGAGGCAGTATCACTACGGAAGTAGATTGCCCCATCTTCCTTCCGAGGAGTGGCTGGTGGGTTTGAACCACCAGCCTTCTGGTTAGCAGTCAAGTGCTTTAGCTACTATGCTATAGATTTGCACATTTTACAATATATGGAAGTTTGTATAAAGCAATTGATCAAAAATTTTTGTAAACCTCTCTGCCAGTCTTCTACCTATCAAATAACCTAAAATTCTGAAATCAAATATTCTGCAAGTATTTTTTTACACCACAGTTTAGGTCCTAAAATTATGATCTGTGGTCTGTTTATAAATAAAATTTTTTAAAAAACTTTTTTTATTGTGATTTGGGTGAAAGTTTACAGAGCAATTCATTTTCTATTTAACAATTCATATACATTTTGTTTCATGATATTGATTGTGATCCCCACCATTTAACAGCCTTCTTCCTACCACCTCCCTACATTTACCATTTCCTATCCCTCCTGCCTTCAGAGCTTTATCCCTGGGCAAATGCTGCTCTTTTAATCATTTATGCTTGATTGTTCTAATCAACCTCCCTGGTGTTATTTTTCACCTTATAGGCCTTTTGTTTGGCTGAAAATTGAGCCATGTGGTATAAATAAAGTTTTATTGGAGCCAGCCACTCTCATTTCTTTAGATTTTGTCTATGGTTGCTTTCACAAGAAGACAGCAGAGTTGAATAGCTGTAACTGAGACACTTGGCTCACAAAGCCTAAAATATTTACTATCTGTTCTTTTTGAGAAAAAGTTATCTACCTTTGATTTAACCTCTTCTGTTAACTTTTCTTTAGGTCCTGAAATAAAATACACCAGAATTTCTGCTGGTGGAGGAGACACAGAAGAAACTCTGAAGAAATTGCTGCAAGAAGGTCAGCATGTCTAGAAAACTAATATATCTGTATCATAGTTTAAAACAATCTTTTAGTCCTTTTACATGTTTGCTACTATATCTCATTTCATCTTTTGAGTATTATATGAATGTAGAAAAAATAGTCAAAAGATAAGGAATGAAATTCAATTGGCAGTCATCTTGATGGTATGTCTATCATATATTGTTCAATGTATGAGAAAATTGACTTATTAAAAACTGAGAAATACCTGAGTGTTGGGCAGATACTATTATTTATTACATCGAGTCACCTGTCTTTCATTACATAAACCAATTTCTGCTATAAACATGTATCCACTCAGAGGTCACCAAGGTCACCAAATTCATTGAAGGTGGTGATGGTCATTTATTTGAAGATGAAGAAATTAAAAGACTGCTTCAGGGAGGTTAGTAAAACAAAACAACTAACCCCCTTAACAGGTTCTAGTGACTGAGTTCTTCAACTTTTTAAAGACTGAACATGTAGGGTTTGTGTGTTTTAAATTAGGGTTTTAGAAGACAACATTAAGTATTGTCTTACCAGAACGATTTATCAAATAGCAGTCTATGCAACAGTTATGAAGAAATGGTTACTAGTTTTAACAGTCTTTAAAAAGTTTATGGTCTAAAGGTTGGGGAGCAATGAATACATATTTTCTGTTTTTGGCTTTGACACATAATAATCATAAGGATATATTAAATATATAAAAGGAGAAAAAAATAAATTGCTAGTCATTTAAACAAACCCAAATTGATATATTTTTTATATTTTAAAAAATGTATTCACTGCCCCCTTGACAATCATAAAAGGCATGGATTCTTTAAGTGAACAATAAAGCAAAAACCAGTGCATTTAGCACCTTTATTTTCCAACCTGCATTGCTGAGAATGAGTATCTGTTTCTTCTAACAATTTGGGTGATAAACTATTCCTGGGGGTTATGTTATATTTGCATATGAAATTAGTCTTAATCTTTATAGTATATAATGTTCTCTGTCTCTGGCATTAAATGGACTTACTTTAAAAGCAAAAAAGAAAAAAAAAAAGAATTCAAAGTTTCACACAAACTCTAAATAGTAATCATTCAAAAAATAGTTTATGTTAATTAATTCTAATTTGAAAAATTAGAATTTTTTAAACTAATAGACTTTACTTTTTAGAGTAGTTTTACACTTCCAGAAAAACTGTGTAGAAAGTTGAGAGAGCTCTCATAGTCCTCTCCACACACACTATTTCCATAATTAGTAATACCTGGGATTCTTGTTCAGAAGGAAGATCGGACAATCCACTTCTGTAGAGATACCATTTCAAAAACCCAAGGAAGGGTCGCTATGAGTTGGAAATGACTCAGTAGCAGTGAGTGAAGTGAAGTGTGTATTCTTGTGGTACATGTGTTGCAACTGATGAAGAAATGAATTGATATTTTACTTTTTAACAAACGTCTATAGCTTACATTAGAATTTACTCATTGTGCTTTATTCTTCTATGGGCTTTGAGAAACACATAATTCATGTGTCCACCATTACAGAATCACACAGAATAACTTCACTACCTTAAAAAAGGCCTGTGCTCTACCCTCTTCTCCTCTCCCTGGCTCACTGAAATTTAAGTAAATAGATTTTTCATTTATTTCATTAGCAATCAAATTTTAATATGTCCAAATGTTTTAGAGAAATGAGTATTTAAATTAATTGAATAATATTGAAATGTGTAAGAATTAAGGACTATAACTGAAGTTAGGTATTTATCCAAGATACAGTGTAGGTGGGCTTTCTATTGAATTATTATGTCCAAAAGGATATAAATTCTCATAGGATCTTGTGTAATTTGGGCAAGTATTGTTTACAATTTATGTAAATATAGAAAAAATCTCACATACTGGTTAGAGATTGGTCAGTGGTAATAATAATGCCTAATTTTTATTCAACCAATGATTTATTTCCCCCTTAATAGAAATATATGGATCTGAAAATGATCAAACTTTCTTTCAGACCACAGGGAGTACATGACACAGCTAAAGTCATATGGCACCAAAGGATCCTATAACATCTAATTAAAAAAAAAAAAAAAAGACTCACTGCCATCAAGTCTATTTGACCCATAGGGACTCCTCCTTGGGTTTCCAAGGCAGTATCACTGTGGAAGTAGATTGTGTTATCTTCCTTCCGTGGAGTAGCTGGTTGGTTTGAACAGCCAGCCTTCTGGTTAATGGCCAAATGCCTTAGGCAGTATGCCACCAAAGCTTCTGTAACATCTAACACAGATCTCAAATATCTATCTCACTTGCCTAATTCTCTGCTAGGAAAAGATTAAGAATTTGAGGGAAGAAGCCAACACTACTTTATGTAGATTAAATTGAATTCTTTTTTTTTTAAATCCTTGCCATAATAAGCAGCTTTGTAGAATGGCAGTGCTTTTTAGAGAATGAATCAATTAGTAGCTGCATCTGTTTATATTGCTTTAATTCATTTAGGTTTAATTTCAGGTAAGTAAGGATTTCTTTTTCCCTTTTAATAAACCCTTGTTAATGAATCTATTGAAAAAAGGTATTAAGTACTTAAGTCAAGAAGGGATGATATACCGGCTATACATTTGGAGTGTGATACTCTATTGTTTCCTAGTTAATAGACTCCTTTATAATTATTGTTTTTGTTCATCCCAGAGATTAATTCTTTTAGTCCTCAATATGTAGTTTCTCTATTATATATAAAGCTTAGTTTTCACAGTGCACATTGTAAGTTTTTATTAAAACAGTTCTAGCGTTTTTCTTCCCATTGGAAAGACAGTAGAAGCATCATAGTTAGTAGTGTCTGGACATTAATTACACATGCTGAGATTTTTTTCCCTGCCATGTAAAACAATCAGGTCATCACTGAGTCATAAATTTCTTCTTGTATAGATCATAAGGGACATGGATTTACAAAGAAACTAGTGTGACTACAAATTATACCATTCAAGACTGATTTTTGTGTCTGTCTGAGTATAGCTAATATGCATCCAAACTATGATCTTCATCTGAGGGTTTGATGTTTTCTATGTAAACTGTTTATATTATGGTAAGACCAGAATGAAACCTACCACCTTGGAGTGGTCTAGATAGTGACCCTATGAGACAGAGCAGAACTTCCCCATTTGGTTTCTAAGGCTGTACATATTATGAAAGCAGATTGCCTCACTTTTCTCCCACAGAGCAGGTGGTTAGTTCAAACTGCTGACCTTTCAGTTATCAGTTGAGTGCTTCAACCACTGTGCCAGCAGAGTTCTTGTATTTTACATATAGTACATTTTGTTGAGTTGAGTGTATGCCATGATCATTTAAGTGAAGACCATATTGTTAAGCACTCCTTCTGGAGTAAATATAGTCATTTGTCACAGAAATATTTCAGAGCCATTAACTAAAAAATATTGTTACAATGTCTAGAATTGCTAAACTCTTCCAATCCGTTTTAGGTAGAACTAAGTTTACAGAAACTACTAGAAAGAATTGGCTAGTAAGACCTTATGAATAGCAGTGAAACACTGTCTGATCTATTACTGGACAACTTCATGAATAGCCCTGAAACATTGTCCGATACAGTGCTGGAAGATAAAACTCCTCAGGTTGGAAGGCACTCAAGACATGATTGGGAAAAAGCTGCCTCATCACAGTAGAATCAACTTAATGATATGGATAAAGTAGAGCTTTCAGGACCTCCATTTGGTGATGTGGTACAACTCAAAATAAGAACAAACAGCTGCAAACATCCATTAATAATCAGAACATGGAATGTACAAAGTATGAATGTAGGAAAATTGGAAGTTGTCAGAAATGAAATGGAATGCATAAAGATTGATAACCTAAGCATTAGTGAGCTGCAATGGACTAGTTTTGTCCATTTTGAATCAGACAACCATATGATCACTATGACGGGAATGACAAATTGAAGAGGAATGGCGTGGCATTCACAATCACAAAGCATGTTTCAAGATCTATCCTGAAGTAAAATGCTGTCAGTGATAAGATAATATCCATATGTCTACAAGGAAGACCAGTTAATACTATGATTATTCAAATTTATGCACCAACTACCAAAGCCAAAGATGAGGAAATTGAACATCTTTACCAACTTCTACAGTCTGAAATTGCTGTAACATTCAATCAAGATTTGCTGATCATCACTGGTGATTGGAATGCAAAAGTTGGAAACAAAGAAGAACCACCAATAATTGGAAAATTTGGCCTTGGTGATAGAAATGACACTGGAGATCTCATGATAGAATTTTGCAAGACCAATGACTTTCCATTACAAATACTTTTTTTCAACAACACAGATGGTGGTTATATATGTGGACTTCACCAGTAAACAGGAATCACATTGACTACATCTGCAGCAGAAGGCGATAGAAAAGGTCAATATCTTGAGTCAAAATAAGGCCAGGAGCTGATTGTGGAACAGACCATCAACTGCTCATATGCAAGTTTAACTTCAAGTTGAAGACAATTTTAAAAAGTCCATGAGAGCCAAACTATGACCTTGAATGTATTCCTCCTGAACTTAGAGAGCATTTAAAGAACAGATTTGATGCACTGAACACCAATGACCAAAAATGAGAGGAATTGTGGGATGACATCAAGAACATCATCCATGAAGAAAACAAAAGTTCATTAAGAAGACAGGAAAGGAAGCAAAGACCAAAATGTATGTCAGAAGACACTCTGAAATTTGCCTTTGAGCAGAAACTCGCTCAAGCAAATGGAAGAAATGACAGAATAAAAGAGCTGGACAGAAGATTTCAAAGGGCAACTTGAGAAGACAAATTCAATTATTATCATGAAATGTGCAAAGATGTGGAGTTGGAAAACCAAAAGGGAAGAACATGCTAAATATTTCTCATGCTGAAAGAACTGAAGAAAAAATTTGAGCCTTGAGTTGCAATACTGAAAGATTCTATGCACAATATGATGCAGGAAACATCAAAAGAAAAGGGAAGGAATACAGAGAGTCAGTGTACCAAAAAGAATTGGTCACTGTTAATCCATTTCAGGGGGTGGCATATGATCAAGAACCAATGGTGTTGAAAGAAGAAGTTGAAGCTGCATTGAAGGAAGTGGTGAAAAACAAGGCTCCAGGAATTGACAGGATACCCATTGAGATGTTTCAAAAAACAGATGCCATGCTGGTGGCACTCACCTGGCTATGCCAAGAGATTTTGAGGACAGCTACTTGGCCAACTGACTGTAAAAGACTCATATTTGTACCATTACAAAGAAAGGTCATCCCATAGAATGTGGAAATTACAGAATAATATCATTAATATCACACACAAGTAAAATCTTACTGAAAATAATTCAAAAATGATTATTATAGCAGTATTCTGACAGACCTTCCAGAGATGCATACTGGATTCAGAAGAGGACATGGAACAAGGGCTATCATTGCTGATGTCAGATGGATCTTGGCTCAAAGCATAGAATATCAGAAAAATGTTTACTTGTGTTTTACTGACTACGCAAAAGCATCCAATTGTGTGGATTAAAACAAATTATGGATGACATTGAGAAGAATGGAAATTCCAGAACACTTAATCGTACTCATAAGAAACCTGTACATAGACCAGAAGACATTCAAACAGAACAAGGGGATATTGCATGGTTTTAAATCAAGAAGGGCATGGGTCAGGGTTGTATCCTTTCACCAAAATTATTCATTTGTGTACTTAGCAAATAACCCGAGAAGTTGGAATATATGAAGAAGAACATGGCATCAGGATTGGAGGAAGGCTCATTAACAACCTGGGATATGCCGATTACACAATGTTGCTTGCCAAGAGTGAGGATAACTTGAAGCACTTACTGATGAAGTTTCAAGACTACAGTCTGCAGTATGGATTGGACCTCAATATAAAGAAAACAAAAATCCTCACAACTGGACCAATAAGCAGCATCAGTATAAATGGAGAGAAGACTGAAGTTGTCAAAGACTTTATATTATTTGCTTCTACAATCAACACCAATAGAAGCAGCAGTCAAGGTATCAGATGAAGTATTGCATTGGGCAAATCTGTTGCAAAAGACCTCTTTCAGGTGCTGAAGAGCAAAGATATCTCCTTGAAGACTAAGGTGTCCCTGACAAAAGCTATAGTATTTTCAATTATCTCATATGCATGTGAAAGCTGGACAATGAATAAGGAAGACCAAAGAAGAGCTGATGCTTTTGAGTTGTGGTGTTGGCAAAGAATGCTGAAAGTACCATGGACTGCTAAAAGAACTAACAAATCTGTTGTGATGGTTAAGTTTGTGTGTCATCATGGCTGGTCCTGGTTGAGTGTCTGGGCAGCTGGTGGTAGTTATTCCCCATGATGAGATTGGCTATCAACTCCTTGGTGGGATCTACCACAAGCAGCTGAGTAGCTGTGTTAGGGATGTGGTCTGCTTCCTGTATATAAGAAACAGCTTTGAGAATGGTCTCTAGCTTATGGCACACTTGAACCCTGTATGTAGCCGAGTCATTGTTCAGGATCCTGTCATGCACTGCCAATCTTGGGACTTTTAATGGACTTGAATTAATGGCCTGCTGTGTGGTTTGGTAATACCAGGACTGTGTCTTATTACTTTTCAACTTTGAGCTTGTCAGCCTCAGCAGCCAGCAGCTGAGTGAAGAAAAGCCTCCAGCTTCAGTGGGCCAGGAGCAGGAGGCAGAGCTGAAGACCAAAGTTGAGTGGCTTTCACCCAGCCCCTAGAGCTTGGCACTTTAAACTCAGAATTAAAGTCTCCAAACTGTAAGAGAATAAACTCCTGTTTCTTCAAGCTATCTCATTTGTGGTATTTTCTGTTGAAGCAGCACAGAGGTAACCAAAATATCTGTCCTGGAAGAAGTACAACTGGCATGTTACTTGGAAGCTAGAGTGGCCAGACTTCATCTCACCTGCTTTGGTCATGTTGTAAGAAAGGACCTTTCCCTGGAGAATTATATCATGCTTGGTAAAGTGGAAGGTCAACAAAAAAGGGGAAGGCCCTCAACAAGATGGATTGATTGACACAGTGGCTACAACGATGGGCTCAGGTATAGCAAAGATCGTGGAGCTGGCAGTGTTTCATTCTGCTCTACTTAAGGTCACTATAAGTTGGCAACGACTCTATGACACCTAACAACTACAACAACTAGAAAAATTAAGAGAGAACATCAGGCTATGGAGACGGGAACAAAAGAGAAAAGCGATTTTGAAAGTTTTTGGCAAATCTGCTAATATAACTTCTTTAAGATTCATGACTTCCATGGAATGGAGTGAATCTGGGTGTAGACTGTCTCCCAATTTGGGCTCAAATTGCAACTATCTTGAGTTAATAACTCTTTCCTGCTTTGTTTTCTCATCTAAATAGTAGAGATAGTAGTGTTACTTATGTAACCTGAGTTAGCACTCATAGTTAATATTCATAGTAAATTCTCATAGTTAACACTTGGACTGGTGTTCGGCACATAGTCAGCCCAAGCATTCTATTGTGTGGATCATAACAAATTATAGATAACATTGAGAATGGGAATTCCAGAACACTTAATTGTGCTCGTGAGGAACCTGCACATAGACCAGGAGGCTGTTGTTTGAACAGAACAAGGGTATACTGCATGGTTTAAAACCAGGAAGGGAGTGTGTCAAGTTGTATCCTTTCACCATACTTATTCAATCTGTATGCTAAGCAAATAATCTGAGAAGCTGGACTATATGAAGAAGAATGTGGCATCAGAATTGGAGGAAGACTCATTATCAACCTGTGATATGCAGGTGACACAACTTTGCTTGCTGAAAGTGAAGATGACTTGAAGTACTTACTGGTGAAGATTGAAGACTACTGTCTGCAGTGTGGATTACACCTCAATATAAATAAAGCAAAAATCATCACAAGTGGACCAATAAACAGCATCACAATAAATGAAGAAAAGATTGAAATTGCCAATGACTTCATATTACTTGGTTTTACAATCAACACCAATGGAAGCAGCAGTCAAGACATCAGACAACATATTGCATTGGGCAAATCTGCTGCAAAAGACCTCTTTTGTAAAGATGCAGTGTTTTGTTCTGTTGTTCATAGAGTGGCAATGAGTTGGACACTATCTATGGCACCTAACAACAACAAAAACAACATCAGTATTATCTCCAAATAACATTAGCATGATCATTAAAGTAACATATAACATGCTTGCTTTAAATTTCCCAAGTCATATCATTGTAAAAATGTAGAAACTTGCAAATAATTGGGCTGAAACACTTCACATGTTTTAGGAATATATTCTGGGTAAAGTTTTTTGTGCCAAATGGTTCAGATAACGAGTCACTTTTCCTCATTTTGCATCTTTCATTTTGAGATAGCAGAATGCCAAGTGTAGCAAACCTGAGTTTTTGCCTTTAATAATGCTCTTCTTTTAAAGATAGCACCACTCGACATGAAGCATTTTGATATTATAGCTTTCTCTCATTATCCAGTCTAATGAGATTTGCTGTAGTTCTGTATTTTATTGCGGCATTAATAGGGTGTAGTAAATAGTTATACACTTTATATAAAGGGAGGGGAAAATGATATGTTGGAAACGAACTATCTATATATGAACAAATTTCTTCAAAATTAAAAAAAATGTTGCTTATTTATTTATTTTTAATTTACTTGGTGTCCTACAGTTAAAATTACTTATGGTGATAGTTACATGCTTACTTTTTCTGGGATTCCAGAAAATGGAAAATACAATATAAAAATATTGATTTAGTTGCCCAAATTAACTGATATTTTTTTTAAAAAAATGTCTGAGCAGTCAAAATTTGGAGAAAAATAAAGGTAAGCAGAAAAATGGTCACTGTAGGAATCAAATGTACTCTTCGATCTCATATGCCCATCAACAATGTGATGAAAATGGAAACTTAGGCCAGCCAAGTGATCTTGTCAGTGAATTAAAAGAAAAATAAGGGAATTAAGAAATACTTTGCAACTATAACAACAATGACAACAACATAATTCATGTAATTATGAAACACTTGAAAAACATGAAAATATTGTTATTTTTAACTAGTTTAGTTTTTAAAATTATCTTGTAAGATTGGAAATACATTTTGGGAGATACTGGCAAATATTTCCTGAATTGCTTACTGTTACATTTCTAGAGTGTAAAGGAGAAATTCATAAAGTGTTTTTGACCAAAGCTGAGTGGTTGAATTTAATGCAATTCTTGCTGAATTAGACTATTCTTACTTATCTATTTAGACTGAAAGTCAGTTCCCCTTACAAACTCCTGTTATCTGGCTGTATTACTTGCTAGAAGCTATCAAAACTAAGAAGTAATTTCCCTCTATAGTCAAGCCAGGATGTAAAAGAAATGCACTCTGTGGAAGGGAATTTTGATATAGTTTTTCGTATAAAATGGGCCAAAAGCCTATTTTTTCATGACAAATATGAGATAAAGAGAATTGCTTGAAAGGGTTTGGAATGACTTTATCTAAAGTTTCCCAGACCCCTTTTCAAGAATTTTATTTAAGAAGCTGTTTTGGGGAAATAAGATGTTGGCAACAAGAGGTGTTTTCACCCACTCCTGAGACATCTGGTTAAAGCTGTGTAAACACCCACCAGGGACATTTTATGATTCCACCTGAAAGCTATGTGACTAAGATTAAATCTTAAACCTCAAATCAATGACCGTGATTCTCTATATCCAGTTATTCAATAGAAGCCTATTCTCTACCCTTAACCATCTCTTTAGGACCTCAAACAAAGACCAAGCAATCAAGCAACTGTATTATAATTTCTTTATTGCATGGACTCTATCTGCTTTAGTTAGAAGTTGTTAGTTGGAGTTATCAGTTCTCATTTATGCAGGCTGGTATTTTCCTACATCCATATGTAATTTTTTCTGAATAAAACCTCTTAATTTCATTTTTACTCAGTAGTTTTTTTTCTCTACAGCAAATGTTGTTTTGTTGTCCTCATGCACTGTAAGATAATCACTATTTGATCTGTAATGCCAAGAATTTTACAGAGGCAGAAGTCTGATATATTACAAGTGGAGTTGTCTGGCAAAATAGGAAAATGATGGGAAGTAATACTTCTCACAAAAGGATGAAAAACTCATGTAAACCATTTACTTAATGCCAAAATAGTTCAAAAGCCATAATGAAAAATGTGTTTTGAAAACAGTAAACATTCATTATGCTATATGTAAAACAGATGTCTTTTTGTCCACTGTCAATGAAAACTTCTCATAATCATAACATTTACTACTCCAAAAGAAAACTTACATGCTTAAGTAATATATATGTAAAATTTTATACTTTTCTGCTTAACTACAGTCTCCTGTGTGATTTCAGACATAATTTCTAATTAATTCAAAGTATTTCTAACTACAACTATTTAATTTTAGACACACCTGTGAGGAAGGTACAAGCCACCAAGAAAGTTCAAGGTAAGTGTATTAACTATACTAATATTTATATATGACACATGTTTTGCTGTGTTAAGAAAAAATAAACAAAAAATAGAGTATGTTAACATGTTTTATTGAATTTTATTGTTGGTCGGGGAGAAAAGTTAGTCAATTTTGAGGTAAAGTATTTTGATAATAAGAATCAGAAAATAAGTTGCTCATGTCCTGCATTATTAGTAGAATCTAAGAATAACAAAAACAAGTTGTTGTGGAAACAGCTCTGATTCATGTCAACACTATGTGTGTCAGAGCGGAGTTGTGCTTCATAAGGCCGTTAATGACTGATATTTTGAAAGTAGATTGCTAGACCTTTCTTCCAAGGCATCTCTGGGCAGACTTTAGGCTGCTAACAAAGAACAATCAAGCACAGTCTAGTTAAAAATATATTATTGAATGCCTGAGCAAGCAAAAGTAAGTTATATATTGACCTGATCACTATAAAAATGGATTTTTTTGAGACAATGTCATTTTGAGATATATGTAAATTTGAAATGTATACACACAGAAAAGTGTTAATATAACTACTTATAATGCTTTTGATAAAATGTATAGATTATGTGTATGCACAGGCAGTCCAGTTTTCTTCATAATTATACTTATGTGTATTTTCTGAGTTTTTCACTTAGATTATCTTACATTTGTATAGATTCAAAGATAAAGATTTTCCTCATGGAATTTAGTGTAAATAATAATCTTGGAATAATAACTTTTAAATTTCTGAGATTACTTATTCATACTAGCAAGAAGTTGCAAAACTTATAAACCCATTATAGGCATACCTGACTTTAAACTGCTCCAATGTGTAATAGACATTTGTAGTTAAAGGATCAATTGCAAAAATATTTTTAACTGAAAGTTGTATCAGGGATTTCTTCTAAACATCCAAATTTTCTAAAGAATCAGAATTACCTAGTTTGAACTTATTTTTTTCATATGTTTCTCATCAAACTGTGACATTGCACTATAAGCTGAATATTAAGATAACAGTAAAACATATAATAACAAGTGATAGACTTTGTTAAAGATAGTTATGTACAGAATTACGATATTCTTAAACTCTAAAGTTGCAGCATATTTAAGATCTGTATATTCTTTCTTCTTTCTAATTAGGATCTAGAAGACGATCAAGGGAAGGTCGTTCTCAGTGAATATCCAGAGACCGGACACCAAAATTGATAAAATCCTAAATCAATAACTTGACCTTAAAGGAAAATTATAAGAACCACTTTGACGTCAGAAACTTCAGAGTCATTGATACAACAAGCAATCATGAAACAATTTTGAGTGCAAATGTAATATTTTTTTTCTGAGAAACAAGAAAGAAATTGTGAGATTATCCTCCTATTGGTTAGGAACTGAGGGAAATAAAGCACCTTACAGGTTTTTATATCTTGACATTAAAAGTTCTAGATATTTTTGGATTCTATAAAGTCCTTCTCATGGGATCCATTATAAGCCTATATGTAATGGGGAGATAAAATGCATGCAAAAAGTTACCACTCCATGGAACACTAAGTTATAAAAAAGGGTGCTTAGTACAAAAAACAAAAAACAAAACACAAAACAAAACAAAAAAACACCCACATACATAAACTAAAAGCCTTTTACATGAAAATGCTTTGCACATTTCTAATACCATGTGGGATTACCAGCAAGTTAGGTTATTTTTACAAATAATTTTATACTCTTGAAATGTTTGTCATATCCTTCTTGTAGTATGTATGTTTATCTCAAACATTTCAATAAGACCATTCTTTGGGTATAAAGAGAATTATTTTGGATAATTCAGCAAACTCAAGGTTTAAATTAATAAGTAATTTGGACTTGGGAACAAGACTTTATACCTCCATTTTTGTAACAAATATTCATTAAAGGAAATTGAATGAATTTAGTATTTCTTGAATTTATAAAACTATGATGTTATGCAAAGAAGTATTAGAGAACGAAGCAATAATTCAACATCAGCTAATTACCAGAACAATGTTAATTTGTAAGGATTCAAAGATGAATCAGACACAGTTCCTATTCTCAAAGAGACAAATTACCAAATATTCATGATGTATTCTAGACTATAATAATAGAAGTAAAAACAGCACTACACAATGCAAATGATGCATTACTTAAATATATCTGGGGTGGGGATCCACAGAGATTCCTTTAATCAAGATTTGAAGTAACATAGGAATCCATTTTATGGCAGAGGTGAGGAAGATAATATTTATGTTGGAATTGTATGGGGATTGGCTTGATCTACCCAAATCTCTAAAAGTGCCATCCTTAGTTTGGAGAGGTTGAAATAAGAATTCAGGGAGTGGAATCCACAGCCAAAAAGAAATTAATTTGTGATAGCTAGGTAGGTAAGTAGATAGATAGATAGATAGATGATAGGTAGATAGATAGATGATAGGTAGATAGATAGATGATAGGTAGATAGATAGATACATGATAAATAGATTCATTGATTGATAGACAGATACATGATAAGTAGGTAGGTAGGTAGGTAGATTAGATAGATAGAAGATAGAGAGATGGGTCATAGAGTCAACTCCTTCTCATGGTGACTTTATGTACAATAGAATAAAATGTTGCTTGGTCTTATACCATCCTCATGATTACCAGCATGCTTGAATTCACCATTTTAGCTATTGTACCAGTCCATCACACTGACTGGTCTCACTGGACGTCTTCGTCACCAAAAGTACTATCCTTCTCCAGCAATGATTCCTTCTAATAATGTGTACAAACTAAGTGAATTGGTCAGTATTCTATTGTGATCCATAAGGTTTTCATTAGCTAATTTCAGAAGATCATCAGGCCTTTCTTCTTAGTCTACTTTAGTCTAGAGGTTTCACCAAAACCTGTCCATCATAGATGACCATACTGGTGTTTGAAATGCAGGTAGCACAGTTTCCAGCATAAAGCAATATGCAAGTCACCAAAGCACAACAAACTGACAGATGGCTGGGTGGCTGGTGATAGTATAACAAAATTCTTCTATGAGGTGGAAGACATCCATTGAGAGTCTGTAAAACTGAGAGGCCACATTGATGTTATCAGCCTTGACCATAGATAGATACATAGGTTGAATGAGAAAAAAATAGATTTCATACTAATGCAGTACTAAAAGGCCTTAAAAGCCACTTTGGTAGCTAAAAGTAGTGATTCTGTTTGAAGAATCACTTCAAACAAGGTGAGGAAATGAGATATAAAATTCCAAGAATGTCCAATACTGAAGAACTGCTCCGTAGCTTTGGTTTTCCAGAATGCTCTCAAGTCCACGACAGTGGTAGGTTTGATATTTAGCATTTGGAGCCCATGCTAGAAAATAGAATGTCCTACCATCTCAATACTCCAGTAGCGATCTTAGATTTAAATCTGAGTTGGAAGGGTGCTGCCATGATATTCCCAAGATGCTTCAAAGAAGATGGTTACATAAGGAGGCAGTGGTAAGATAGATTATAGACTATAATCTTTTCAATATAGACTCTTCAGAAATAGAACTATAGGCCTCCATTCTGAAGAAACTTTGGGTGGGCTTGCATCCAAAGCCTTTCAGTTAGCAGCCAAGTATTTAACCATTTGCACTACCCCAGGGGTCCTTTTGCTCTAAACAAATTCCATATATCTTCATGTTTTCAGGTCCTTGACCTTTCCTATGTATCCCATACATTGTTTTACTTAAAGCATTGACATCATATCCCCTTATCAAGAAAGGAATCTATGTGCTTTTCACAAGTATGCTCCCATTGCCTTGCATGTACTATATGTAATGGCTGGCATAAGCAATGTAATTATATTTTAAAAAGCATAAAAAAGAGATAATAACTGAGAGTATAAACCCCCTACATGGACATGTATTATTATTATTATTATCATTATTAATGTTTATTGTGATTTGGGTGAAAGTTTACAGAGCAAATTCATTTTACATACAGCAGCTCATATACATTTTGTCTCATAATATTGACTGCAATTTTCCACAATGCAACAGCTCTCCTTCTACTTCCTCCCCATAGCCACTTCTTCCCTGTATCCTTCCTTTCTGCTCTTCAGAGATGTCTCCCTGTGCATACACAGCCCTTCTATTCTCCCATGATTGATCTCTCCAAGGAGGGTATCTACCTAATGTAAATGTTCAGCTCATATGCCTGTCTTTTGTTTGGCTGGAAGCCACAGGAGTGGCTTCAATTCCAGACCTGAGGAGCAACTAAGGGCCATAGTTTCAGGGGTTCCACCAGGCTCTATCAGACCAGCAAACTTGGTCCTTTTTTTTTTTTTTTTTATGATTTTGAGTTTTGTTCCACATTGTTCTCCCACTCTGTCCAGGATCTCCTACATAGATTCCCCTCCTTGTGGTTGATGCACCATCTGGTTCTTCTGGTCTCATAGTCATACAGGCTGTGGATCACATGGTGTACCAGTCTCTTGGACTAATTGCTTCCATATGCCTTTGGTTATCTTCATTCTTCTTTGCTCTGGACGAGGAGAGACCCATCCGTGCATCTAGATGGCAGCTTGCAAGCTTTTAAGATCCCAGTCACTACTCGCCAAAGTAGGATATGGAACAACATTTTTCTGTAGTTTGTTATGCCGATTGAGCTTGATGTCCCCTACAACCATGGTCCCAAGCCCACAGGTCCAACTACTTGCACCCTCTGGGTAGCTGGTTGTGTCTAAGAAGTGACTACAAACTTGTCCCCTGTTAGCTCTACTATATACCTGGAAATACTTACAGAAAATACAAATACACTTGTAGAAACACTGTCTGCCAACCGTATATATGGTCAGGGGCACACTATCCTCTGCATAGACATACCTAATCGTTTGGCCTATCCACCCATCTATCCACTGGTAGATCAATGTTTGCCATCATGGACAACACATTACTGTATGTATTTCTAGAAATCTGTCCATTTCTTCTCCATTTTCAAATTTGTTGGAGTACAGGTCTTCATAGTATACTGATATTATCCTTTTTATTTCAGCTGCTTCTATTGTGATGTTGCCCAATTTGTTTCTTATTCTTGTTATATGTATTCTCTCCCTTTTCATTTGCTAATTTGCCAGTGGTTTGTCATTATTATTAATATTTTCAAAAACCAACTTCTAGTCTTCTTGATTTTTTCTATTGTCTTCTACTTTCTGTTTGTTTTTTTTTATTATTATTATTATTTTTGGCGTATTTCCTTTCTTCTGGCTACTCTAGGCTTTTCTTGCTGTTCTTTCTCTAATTGTTGGAGATGTTGGTTTAAAGTGTTGATTTTGGCTCTTTCTTCTTTTTGATGTGTGCTTGTATTGCTATAAATTGGCCTCTGATCACTGCTTTTGCTGTGTCCCAAAGATTTTGGTATGTTGTGTTTTCATTCTCGTTTGATTCAAGGAATTTTTGAATTTCATTTTTTATTTCTTCTCTTATCCAGTCTTTCTTAAGGAGGGTGTTGTGATAGTTATGTTTGTGTGTCAACTTGGCTGGGCCTGGTTGAGTGGCTAGACAGTTGGTAGTAGTTATTCCCCATGATGAGACTGGCAAACAACTCCATGGTGGGATCTACCACAAGCAGCTGAGTAGCTGCCTTTAGGTATGTAGTCTGCTTCCTGTATATAAGCAGCAGCTTTGGGAATGGTCTCTAGCACATGACACACTTGGACCCTGCATGTAGCCATGTCATTCAGCAGCCTGCCATGCTCTACCTACTTTGGGATTTATAATAAATTAAATTAATGGCCTGCCTTGTGGTTTGGTTACATCGTGACTGTGCCTTTTTACTTGTCAACCTTGGGTTTTTCAGCCTCAGTAGCTAGCAGCTGTCTGAGTGAAGAAAAGTCTCTAACTCCAGTGGGCCAGGAATAGGAGGCAGAGCTGAACCCCAAAGTTGAGGGGCTTTCACCCAGCCCTTAGAGCCTGAAACTTTGAACTTGGACTTAAAGCCTCCAAATTGTAAGAATAAACTCCTGTTTGTTAAGGCCATCCCATCTGTGGTATATTCCTGTCAGAGCAACACTAGGTAACCAGAACAGAATTTGGTACCAAGAGAGTAGGGTGCTGCTCTGACAGATTCCTAAAATGTGGAAACAGGAGTGGAGTGCATCCTTGACCCAAGACCCTGGCAGAGAGACCTCAGCATATGGCATGACAGATGGCAGGAGCAGAGCCAAGACACTGGCAGAGAGATACTGGCAGAGACCAGCATGAAAGATGGCAGTTGCAGAGGCCAGAGACTGGCATTAAACAGCATTACCAGCCCACAGAGGAGAAAGCCGGTGCCATTGTGCAGGTGGCTTCCTTGTGGAGTGGGTTGCCGTCAGGCATTAATTGGTAAAAGAAACTGACATGAGATGGAGTAGCAGGTTGGCCAGCCTACAGAGCAAGAAAGCCAACTGCTTTTTGGGCAGGAAGTTTTCCAGCAGAGTGGGTTGCCTCTGGCATTAATCGGCAGAAGCAGAGGGACCAAGGAAAAGGAAGCAGAGTTGCCTCAGCTTAAAAGGGTAGGACCATTGCCTTTGGGGGAGGAATCACCACAGCCCTAGATTTCAAAGAGCCAGGCCTTTACCAACCTGGTTCTGGAGTGTGGGGCTGCTTGTTCCTGTGAGTCAGTGGTATGAAGCCATAGACAGTGCCCAAGAGTGAGAGGGCAGGGCTTGCTTTATGGCAGAACATATGGTCTATCATGGAAATTGTTTCATGTGCACTGGCAAAGAATGTATATTGTGCTGTTGTTGGGTGGAGTGCTCTGTAGATGTCTATAAGGTCATGTTGATGTATTGTATTGTTTAGCTCTTCTGCATCTTTGTTGAGTTTCTTTCTAATTTTTCTTTCTTTCCTTTCTTTCACTGAAAATGGTATATTAAATTGTCCTACTATGACTGTGGACTCATCTATTTGCCTTTTCAGTTCTGTTAAAGTCTGATTTATGTATTCAGGCGCTCTTTTGTTGGGTCTATAGATATTTATTATGGTATATCTTCTTGTTCAATTGATCCTTTAATCATTATATAATGCCCTTCCTTCTCTCTTATGGTGGTTTTTGTCTTAAAGTGAATTTGATCAGAAATTAATATTGCCACTCTTGCTCTCCTTGGTTCCCTTTTTCAAAAGTTCGATTTTTAGTCTATTTTTGTATTTTTCTCCAAAGTGTGTCTCTTTTAGACAGCATATTGATGGGTGTTCTGGTTACCTAGTTCCACTCTGACAGGAATATACCACAAATGGGATGACCTTAACAAAGAGGAGTTTATTCTCTTACACTTTAGAGGCTTTAAGTCCAAGTTCAAAGTGCCAGGCTCTAGGGCCTGGGTGAAAGCCCCTCAACCTTGGGCCTCAGTTCTGCCTCTTGTTCCCAGCCCACTGAAGTTAGAAACACCTCTT
Organism: Orycteropus afer afer; assembly: GCF_000298275.1. Lineage (NCBI taxonomy): Eukaryota > Metazoa > Chordata > Mammalia > Tubulidentata > Orycteropodidae > Orycteropus > Orycteropus afer. The sequence continues at coordinate 253,216 of NW_006922278.1, read as the reverse complement.
AAATCAGGCAGCTACTGGCTGCTGAAGCTAACAAGCCCAAGGTCAACAAATAACATGGCACAGTCCCAATGTTACCAAACCACATGACAGGCCATTAATTTAAGTCCATTGAAAGTCCCAGGGTTGGCAGAGCATGGCAGGCTTCTGAACAATGACATGGCTACATGCAGGATCCAAGCATGCCATAAGCTAGAGACCATTTCCAAAGCTGCTTCTTATATACAGGAAGCAGACCACATTCCCTAAGGCAGCTACTCAGCTGCTCACAGTAGATTCCACCATGAAATTGATTACCAGTCTCATCATGGGGAATACTACATCTAGCTGCCCAGCCATTCAACCAGGCCCAGCCAAGTTGACACACAAACTGAAGTACCACAGTGGGTTATATTTTCTTATGCAGTCTGCTACCCTCTGTCTCTAAAGTGGTGCATTTAATCCATTAACACTCAGTGTAATTACTGACAAGTATGAATTGGTTGCTCTCATTTTGTTATGTGCTTTTTAGTGGTGTTCCTGGCTTCTTTGTTCCATATAATTTTCTGTGCTAAACTCATTTTGTTTATGAATCATGCTATCATTTCTTTTGTTGCTATTGTTTTAGTCTTTGCTAAATATTTATGCTTGTCCTGTTTTTTATTGTGATGTGAAGGTTTATCATTTTTCTTTGAGGTTACCCTGTGATTTATAATTTTCTCCCCGAGTTTAGAACAGTCCATTCTATCTTGCAACTCTCTTGGCTTCCTCACCATTTAAAAATTCTGTAACTACATTATTTTTACCTCTTTTTGTTTTGTAGTTTTCCTCATTTGCCAATTGATGTCTTTAGTTCCCTGTTTACAATCTTGTAAACTTATTTTATTTTGGGTACTTCCATAGCTATATTGGTTTCTGGGTTATGTCATCTTGTGTATTAATGGTCAGTTGTTGTTTGCTATTATTGATTCTCTGTTCAAAGGACTCTCTTTAGTATCTCTTGTAAGGTTGGTCTGGTTTTAATAAATTCCCTTAATTTCTGCTTATCTGGAAATATCCTAATTTTGCCATCATATTTAAGGGACAATTTTGCCGGGTAGATAGGGCTATCTACTTCTGTAGTGATACTGCCTCAGCCCAGGAGATGTCACCACTTAAGTGATAAGAAGTCAAACCATGTATATAAGGAAAAGACACTTCATAAGACTTTATCTACTAAGATACTACTTTGAAAATGATAATGCACAATAGCTAAAAGAAAAATCTACATGCTCAATTATCTTATTTTTAAAAGTATGTAGATTTCATTTTGTTTAACACGTTAGTAGTAAGAAGCCAGGGATTTTGGTATAGCATTTATGGTGTCCTCAACAGGACCATGAATTCATTAAATATTTTGTACTAATTTTGTATTAATGCATAGTTTCTAATACAAAGCAGTGTCAAGGCATCTGGGAAAAAGGCAACAAATGGCTATGTAACAAATGGCTATGCAATCTCGTTTTTTGGCCAATAAGATCAAGGTGCTTAGTATGTTAAAATTGTTCAACTTCTGTTTATAAGAAAACAAGAGTAGGAACACTAATGTATTTTGTTATCTTTAAGCATTTCCTGACATTAGTGAGAAAATGCATGAGTGTCTTTTTGCTTTGATCTTACATAAATAGCACCTTGACAATAAAAATCTGTATTGGGGATTTGATACTGCCTTATGTGTTGCCATTTTTCAAATTTTATTTTCATGCTATTCATAGTACACTGTCTTTGAGTTCTGTGGAAGATCAAAACCAGTTAGACAAATA
>NW_006922278.1:243248-251129 GCF_000298275.1 Orycteropus afer afer | reverse complement strand
ATAATATATGGGAGCTCTGGTAGCGTAGTGCCTAAGGCACTTGACTGCTAACCAGAAGGCTCACAGTTCAAACCCACCAACCACTCCTTGGAAAGAAGATGGGGCAATCTACTTCCATAGTGATATATGTATGTATAGATGTATATGTATATAGTATATATTGTTGTTGTTGCTGTCAGGTGCAGTTGAGTTGGCTCCAACTCATAGTGACTATTATATACAACAGAATGAAACACTATCGGGTCATAATGAAACACTATTGGGTCATGCACCATCCTCACAATCCTTGCTTTGCCTGAGCCCATCAGTGCAGTTACTGTGCCAATTCATCTAATTGAAGGTTTTCTCTGACCCTCCACTTTATCAAGCATGATATCCTTCTCCAGAGAATGATTGTTTCTGACATGAGCAAAGTAGATAAGATGAAGTCTGGCCATTCTTACTTCTAAGGAGCATATTGGCTGCACTTCTTCCAGGATAGATCTGTTCATTCTTCTGTCAGTCCATGGTACTTTCAGTACGTTTTACCAACATCACAACTCAAAAGTATCAACTCTTCTTCAGTCTTACTTATTCATTATCCAGCTTTCACTTGCATATGAGGTGATTGAAAATACCATGACTTGGGTTAAACAAAAAAGCAAACTCACTGCCATCAATTCGTTTCCTACTCATAGCAACCTTCATGTGGTTTTCCAAGGCTATAAATCTTTATTGAAGTAGATTGCCCAGTCTTCCTCCTGCTGAGCAGCTGGTGGGTTTGACCACTAAACTTCCAGTTAGTAGTCAAATGCCTTAACACTACACCAACAGAGCTCCTTCAAGCTTCACAAGGAAGGCTTCTAGCGAAGCTTAATCCAAGCTTTACCAGAGTTTGGGTACAACACACCTTAATCTTTGAAGAGACATCTGTGCTCTTCAGCACTTTAAAGAGGTCTTTTACAGCACATTTGCCTAGTGCAATACATTTTCTGATTTTTTGACTGTTGCTTCCATTGGTATTGATTGTGAATCAAAGTAATATGAAATCTTTGACCACTTCAATATCTTTTCCATTTATCATGATGCTGCTTACTGGTCCAGTTGTGACGATTTTTGTTTTCTTTATGTTGAGGTGTAATCCATACGGAAGACTATAGTCTTTAGTCTTCATCTGTAAGTGCTTTAAGTCATCTTCACTTTCAGCAAGGAAGACTGTGTCATCTGCATATTGCAGGTTGTTAATGAGTCTTCCTCCAATCCTGATGCCACAGTCTATTTCATATAGTCCAGCTTCTCAGATTATTTGCTCAGCATACAGGTAGAATAAGCATGGTGAAAGGATACAATCCTGACACACACCTTTCCTGGTTCTAAACTATGCAACATCACTTTGTTCTATTTGAACAACTGTCTCGTGGTCTATGTACAGTTTCCTCATGTGCACAATTAAGGGTTCTGATGTTCCTATTCTTTGGAAAGTTAACCACAATTTCTTATGATCCACACAGTAAAATGCCTTTGCATAACCACTGAAACACAGGTGGACATCTTTCTGGTATTTGCTTTCAGCCAAGATCCATCTACCTCAGCAATGATATCCTTTGTTTCATGTCCTCTTCTGAATCTAGGTTGCCATTTCTGCATTTTCCCTGTCAACATGCTACTGCAACAATTTCTTAATTATCTTCAGTAAGATTTCCTTTGAATGTGTTATTAATAATATTGTTTGATTATTTTCACATTCTGTTGGATCACCTTTCTTTGGGATGTGTACAAACATGGATCTCTTCCACTCACTTGGCCGGGTAACTGTCTTCCAAATTTCTTGGCACAGAGGAGGAAGTGTGTCCAGAGTGGCATCCATTTGTTGAAACATCTCAATGGGTGTTCTGTCAGTTCCTTTTTACAATTTCTTCAGTGCAGCTTTGATTTCTTCCTTCAGTACTACTGGTTCTTGATCATATGCCAGCTCCTGAAATAGATGAACATTGACCAATTCTTTTTCATACAGTGACTCTGTGTATTCCTTCCACCTTCTTTTGATGCTTCCTGCATCATTCAATACTTTGTCCATAGAATTTTTCAATATTCCAACTTGAAGTTTAAATTTTTTATTCTGTTCCTTTACCTTGAGAAATGCCTAGGGTGTTCTCTTTTATTTCTCTAACTCCAGGTCTTTGCACAATTAATTATAACAATTTACTTTGTCTTCTTGAATTACTCTTTCAAATCATCTGTTTAACTTTTTTATCTTGCCATGTCTTCCATTTTCTTTAGCTACTCTCCATCCAAGGGCAAGTTTCAGAGTCTCTTCTGACATCCACTTGGGTCTTTTCTTCCTTTCCTGTCTTTTTAATCATCTTTTTCTTTCTTCACGTATGATGAAGATAACGTGATGTTATCCCATAATTCATCTGGTTTTTGGTCACTGAAGTTTCATGCACCAAGTCTATTTTTCAGAGGGTCTCTAAATTCAGGTGGGATGTAATTAAGGTCATATTTTGGCTCTTGTGGACTTGTTTTAATTGTCTTCAGCTTCAATTTGAACTTGCATATGAGCAACTGATAGTCTGTTCCACAGTTAGCTCCTGGCCTTTCTTTGTCTGAAGATATTGGGCTTCTCCATTTCCTCTTTCCACAGATAGAGTTGATTTAATTCTTGTGTATTCCATCTGGTGAGGTCCATGTATATAGCCACTATTTATATTGTTGACAAAAAGGTATTTGCAATAATTAAGTCGTTGGTCTTGCAAAATTCTATCATGCAATCTGTGACGTCATTTTTATTACCAAGCCTATGTTTTCCAACTACCTGTGACTATTCCTTGTTTCTAACTTTCACATGACAATCACCAGTAATTGTCAATATCTCTTGATTGCATTTTTGTTCAATTTCAGAATGCGGAAGTTGGTAAAAATCTTCAATTTCTGAGATCAGAACAACTATTGGAAGCAGGGCTTCCTCAGTTTCAAAGAGTGTAGTCAAGGCTACCACTTTGGTTCCCAAAGATGAGACTACTATTCAGGTGAGCCAAGAAAATGGAGCCACCACCTGAAGTTGGGGGGGCTGTTTTGCCATTACCAAGAGCTAGGAGAACAGAGACACCTAGTGCCAAATTGTTGGGTCACCATTACACTGGACTGGAAGAATAGGTCCAGCCAAAGCCAAGGGAGCAGAGTTGCCATTCAGGTGGTCCTGGAAGTCTGGACTGTTGGCCTAGGGGTCTCTACTCAGAATTCAGAGCATATGGCCAACACTCAGAGTCTAGAGGATGGAGCCATTGTCCCAGACAACAGATGATTATTTTCAAATCTTGAGAGCTAATAAAATTTACTCTGCTGGATTTTGGACTTGCTTGTGCCTGTGCACCCTTCTCTCACTACAGTTTTTCCCATTTGTAAAGGAACTGCTTACCTTGTGCCTGTTCCACCATTATATTTTAGAGAGAAATAACTTGTACTAAGAGATATTTTACCCAGGATGGAACACACCCAGAATCATACTTGATCTAGATGATCCAGGAGATAAGATTTTAGATGCTAGAATGGGAAAAGACTTTTAGGATGATGTGATAGGGTGAATGTGTTTTGCACGTGGAAAGGACATGAATTTTTTTTTTTTTTTTTAATTCTGATTTGGGTGAAGATTTACAGAGCAAATTCACTTTCCATACAGCAGTTCACATATATTTTGTCTCATGTCATTGACCACAGCTCCCCTTACTTCCTCCCCATAGTTATCTCTTCCTAGTGTCCATCCCTCCATACACTCCTGCCCTTGAGCTGTCTCCCTGTACATAAGCAGCCCTTCTTTCTCCCATGATTGTTCTCTCCAAGGTGTGTATCTACTTGAGGTAAATGTTTAACTCACATGCCTGTATTTTGTTTGACTAGAAACCACAGGTGTGGGTTCAATTCCAGACCTGAAGGGCAGCTAGGGGCCATAGTCTCAGTGGTTCCACCAGGCTCTATTGGACCAGCAAACCTGGTCCCCACCTTTTTCTTTTTTTTCTCTCCAAATGATTTTGAGTTTTGTTCCACATTGTTCTCCCTCTCTATCAAGGATCTCATACATAGATCCTCTTCCAAGTGGATGACAGTGGTAGCCGGGCACCATCTAGTTCTTTTGGTCTCATAGTTGTATAGGCTATAGATTGGATAGTGTATCAGTCACTAGAACTAATTGTTTCCATGAATTTTGGTTTTCTTCATTCTTCTTTGCTCTTGATGAGGAGAGACCCATCGTTGCATCTAGATGGCAGCTTGCTAGCTTTTAAGATCCTGGTGGCTACTCGCCAAAGAAGTAGGTGGAACAATATTTTGTATTGTATGTTATGCCAATTGAGCTTAATGTCCCCTGCAACTATGCTCCCAAGCCCACAGGTTCAACTACTCAGTCCCTCTGGGTAGCTGGCTGTGACCAAGCAGTGACCACAACCTTGCCCCTTGTCAGCTCTACTATACACCTGGGAATTCTGATCATTCACATAAACTTATAGGACCATTGTCTGCCAACCAGGACATGAATTTTGTAGGGACAAAATATGGAGTGTTATGAATTGAACTGTGTCCCCCAAAAATATGTGTTATAAATAACTATACTTGTGGACACAATAACATTTTGGAATAGAATAATCTTTGTTATGTTATTGAGACCATATCAATGTAGGATATGTCTTAAAGCAATCACCTTTGGGCTATAAAAAGGAGCAGAATATGTACAGTGAAGCATGGGTAAATGGAGGGGAAGATACCAGCCATATGATGATTTTCAAGGAACACAGGACTAGAAGATGAAAAGAGACAAAGACTGTCCCCCTACAGCTAAAACCCTGAATATGAACTTTTAGTCTCCTAAACTGTGAGAAAATAAATTTTTATTTGTTAAAGCCACAGTTCTTATGTTTTTCTCTATTATAGCAGCACTATGAAACTAAGACATCACAAAAAGTCCTCAGATTACAAACAAGTTCTATTCCCAAATCTGTCTTTAAGTTAAATTTGTTAAGTCAGAACAGTTAGGTACAGTTCATATCTAACATTAGGTAGCCAAATGTTTGTCTTAATACCTAGTATATAATGTATATTTCTATGCATAAAAAGCATGAAAGAAACACTTTCACACTAAAACATCTTTAACATGATAATACAATAATAATAATGTTTTGACGTGCATTGCAAAGTAGTACCCATTTGTTATTAAGAACCACTATGTGTACTTCAAATTTTTAATATAATGGGATTTATAGTCAGTTCATACAGAATGCGTGTAAATCAGACATTCATAACCTGGGCACTACCTGTATCCTTTAGATATTTATCACGTATTTGTTGATCTATAACAACAGTTTCTCAAGTATGTTTCCTGTTTCTGTGTCTCTTAGTTTTATTACATGTGTGAAAAATCAACTTTTTCTTAAAAACTCAGGTCTGATAGCATCGCTCCATTGCTTAGTGACTTTGAACACTTTTTCATTTACCTAGAAAGACTAAAATTCTACTCAGGAATACAAAAACCTTTTGAAAGTTGACATTAATCTAACTTCACTCTAACTCTCAGTGAATGCTATATGTAGCAACCCAAACTATATTACTACTGATTTCTTAGACATGTCTGGTACAATTTTATCACATTCCTTTCCTACTTATATTGAAAACTCCACTTAAATCCCAAATCCTTCAAAACACTTGTTTTTCCCAGACACCTCTCTCTTCCTCTTCTGATCTTTTGTCACACACAATAGCCAGCCTTGTAACTCTCTAGAGTCCATGAGTGAAGCAGGCAGCTGATGCACTTGGCTGCTAACCAAAAGGCTAGGGGATTGAGTCACTCAGAGGTGCCTGGGATGAAATGCTTGATACTCTATCTCCAAAACCTTAGTCATTGAAAACCCTATGGAGCACAGTTCTTATCTGATACACATGGCACCATCATTAATCAGAATGAACCTAACAGCAACCAAGGTTATCAATCTGCATTAATTTATTCAGCAAACAAAGCATACAATCTTTCCTACACATTTTAGGCTTTAGATATAGTGATTCATTGTTTTCATGTTGTGTCCTTATGATCCCTAATGAGATGTTTCACATAGATTATGTTTAGTGAATATTCATTGAAATATATAGATATGTTCAAAGTTCTAATGAATGCTTTCAAGCCATTTCCCCTATACAGATCTAGTAGTGTTTCCAAATATGAATCAGTACAATTTCTCTCCTATTTAATAGTAACTCCTAGAAAATAAGGCTACAAACAAGATATTTGGTGGTAAAAAATGTCTTTAGAATCTTTTCACACTGTTGTTCATCTGTACACATCTGTTGGTAATTATTAGTCACAGGAAAATGTCTAAGAATTTACAAGCTTTATTTAAGTTCTCCTTCAAAGTATCTCCATATTAGCCAATCATTACTAGACCCTGACTATATTAGTCCTTCCTACATACTTGAATTCTCACTCTGAGTTTTCCTGCTCATTCTTTATATTGGCAAAATCAGAAATCCCGTATCAATATCAGGTTGAACAAAGTTCTGAAAACTCCAAATGCCCTTTTTCATCCCTTCAGACAGAAATGTTGCTTTAGAATTACATGTTTTTATTATATTGTCTCTGAGGGTTTACTTGGCTCTTCATAGCATGTTGTTAATGAAAAATTACATTTGGCATACAGATGGGGCCACTATGAAACAGATCTCACTTACACAGATCCAATCACAAATAAAAGCTCCCGACCATTCATACACCTGTGGAGTTTTATTCTTCAAATACTGCATTAGTTATTTATTATGAAACAAAATAATAAATACTTGTCAGATCTGTTCAGAGAGAACATAAAAATACATGGACCCAGATGACAGAATGATACCAAATTTAATGTGACATGACATTTTTCTCAACTTCAAGAATCACTGAAAATAGGATATAGAAAAACAAAAATGAAACTAATTTAAATGTTATACTCTCCTTTTATCTTCTAACAGATTATTACATTTGATTATCTCATTGAATATGACACATTTATATTGATTTTTAAAATTACATTTTTCAGTTTTAAATTCGTGTATTTTTAGTCAGAAGTCATTAGTTCGCAAGCAACAGAAAACTAACTCATAATAAACGGAACAAAACAATAAATTATTAGTTTATATGCTGGAAAATATATTTAAATGGGTCTCAAATTTCAAGAAAGTTCTATAGACCAGGGCCTTATGTGTTGGAACTGGGTACTTAATGCAAATAAGCTGTGTCTTTCTGTTTGTTTACTCTGTTCACATTCCCACGTTATGGAACATGACTGCTTGTAGTCCCAGTACAGAAACTCCAGAAGATAGAAAGCTTTTATGTTTCAATTTCTAGAAAAGAGTCCAAATGATCTTTCATGAGTTATGTGTTCACTGTTTGAACCAGTCACTGTCACAGGAAAATATAATAAGCAGAATGTTCAGGTCTTTTTCATGAATCCATACCTCTTCCCCAAAAAACTACCACAATGTACAACAATGTGTGACATATTGGAAACAAGGGAATAATCAGGAGAATCTAGTTTTCATGGAGATATGGGGTTTGGATGAGCAATAATATCCATATGTATTTATATGGAAAAAAAGGCAGTGAGATTTCATATGTATATGTTGTTGCTGTTGTTATGTGCCATCGAGTTGGACCTTATGACTTGATAATGATGTGTCCTTGGGTTTCCAAGGCAGTATCACTACAGAAGTAGATTGCCCAACCTTCCTTCCGAGGAGTGGCTGGTGGGGTTGAACTACCAGCCTTCTGGTTAGCAGTCAAGTGCCGTAGGCACTACGCTACCAGAGTTCCTATATATATATATCTATATGCCTCACTGCCATGGAGTCGGATCCAACTCATAACAACCCTCCTTGGGTTTCCAA
>NW_006922278.1:236741-242738 GCF_000298275.1 Orycteropus afer afer | reverse complement strand
CCAACCTTCCTTCCGAGGAGTGGCTGGTGGGTTTGAACCGCCAGCCGTCTGGTTAGCAGGCAAGTGTCTTAGCCACTACGCTACCAGAGCTCCCAGCACAGGATTAGTCACTCTTTTATTCTTTTGTGCATAGGGTCACTATGAATTGCAACTTACTCAACAGCAACCAACAACAACTTCAATAAACAACTACCTGGGTGATCTTTATTTAAAAATCATTGTTATCAATTTATTTTATCTTTCTAGTTATAAAATATTTTAATGAAGTATATCAGGTAATTTAAAGAGAAAATTCTCTCTTAAATTAGATAGTATTTCTTGGAGTAACAATCACCACCAAAAACATTAGATTTAACTTCCCAGTCAAAGGAAAAAATCTCCAAAGAAATATAGAATCTGTGAAGTCACAGGCTGAGACTTGCTCAAGATAGTGTCTGCTTAGTAGAATACTATTGGTTCTTCTTCTTCTTCATTTTTTTCCCCAAAATAACTTTTTTTTTTTTTGTGATTTGGGTAAGGTTACAGAGCAAATTGATTTTGCATTGAACAATTCATACACATTTTGTTTCATGACATTGACTGCAATCCCCACAAGGTAACAGTTCTCTTACCTTGTGGGAAAGACATTAGGTAGACACGCTCCTTGGAGAGATCAGTCATGGGAGAATAGAAGAGTTGTGTATGCACAAGGAGACAGGTTTGTGGGGGCAGGAGTGCATGGGAGGGAAGGACACAGGGAGAAAATAACTATGGGGAGGAAGTGGGAATAGAGCTGTTGTACTGTGGGAAATTGCAGTCAAGGTCATGAGGCAAGATGTATGTAAACTTAGCAAGATGTATGTAAACATAGGAAGTATTCTTTCCTATGTTTCTTGTTTACATTCTTCTTTCTTTCCTGTCCCTTCCTGCCTTCTGAATTTATCCCTGGGCAATGCTGCCATTTTAATCTCATATTGTTGATTGTTGTAAGGAGTGGTACCTCCCTGGTGTTATTATTCATCCTACAGGTCTTTCTTTAGATATAGTTCTGCCATGAACTAAACCAAATTACTTAAAGACCTTAATAATAGCTTGTTACTTCTAATAAGTCTCAAATAAATAAACCTTATTTTCAAGGTGAATCAATAGATACCTATTGATTAAAAAAAAAGATAAATCCCAAGCTTAATATAAAAATGAAAGCAAATAAGTACTTTGAAATATCCCAATTCTTTCATTGTGATAGATATATCATAGGATTTCTGCTTGCTTTTTAAAGGTCATTAAGAAAACATGAAGAAGGATCTCATTCACTGCCTCAAAATCAATCCTGACTTGTAGTGACCCCACCTTGGGTTTCTGAGGCAGTCTCTACTGAAGTAGATTGCCCAATCTTCTTTTGGAGGAGTGGCTGATGGGTTTGAACCCACCAGCTTTCTGGTCAGCCATCAAATGCCTTAGATACTATGCCAACAGAGCATAAAAAAGGATAAGAAACATTTATGTGAGTTTTGTGGAAATAAATGAAAGCAGGGAACAATGTTGATAGGCTTTACCTATAAAAAGTAAGTAAAAGAAATATGTTCTGTGACAGATCTATGACACAATCTTTTTTTTTTTTTTTTTAATTTTCATTGTGATTTGGGTGAAAGTTTACAGGGAAAATTCATTTTCTGTATAGCAGTTTACATACATCTTGCCTCATGACCTTGACTGCAATTTTCCACAGTGCAACAGCTCTATTCCCACTTCCTTCCCATAGTTATTTTCTCCCTGTGTCCTTCCCTCCCATGCACTCCTGCCCCCACCAACCTGTCTCCCTGTGCATACACAGCTCTTCTATTCTCCCCTGACTGATCTCTTTGAGGAGTGTATCTACCTAATGTAAATGTTCAACTCTTATGCCTGTCTTTTGTTTGGCTGGAAGCCACAAGAGTGACTTCAGTCCCAGAGCTGTAGGGCAGCTAGGGGCCAGAGTCCCAGAGGTTCCACCATGTGATAGTGGGAGCTGTGTGTCAACGTGGCTGAACTACAATGCTGTGTGGTTTAAGCCATTGTGATGTGGGTTGTTCCTACGATGGGATTAGATGTACATGTTTTGAGCAGCCAATCCGTTGAAAGGGAGTTTCCCTAGGGGTGTAGTCTGCTTCTAGTATATTAATGGACATCCTGAGAAAAGAGAAACTCTTCTGTGGATCGGGATCCTGTTGTTCTGCCTACAACTGTCCATGAGCGAACAATCCACAATTTGTCATTTGTTGGAGTCAACAGCCAGCGCTGTCTGCCAACTTTGAGCTCTTCAAGCCCTGCAGCTGCATGAGTCGGGAAAAGCCTCCAGCTTGACTTTTGATCCAAGAACTTGGGACTTGCCAACTTCTATAAGTATGTGAGCCATTTTCTTAAGATAAATTTCTCTTTCTCTAAATGTATATATGAGCTTTACTGGTTTTGCTTCACTAAAAACCCAGCCTAACCCACACCAAGATCTATCAGACCAGCAACCTGGTTCCTTATTTTATGATTTTGAGTTTTGCTACACATTATTCTCTCACTCTATCCAGGATCTTCTATATAGATGCCCCTCTGAGTGTTTGACAGTGGTAGCCAGGCATCTAGTTCTTCTGGTCTCATAGTCAGATAACCAGAGGATCGCATAGTGTACCAGTCACTTGGACTAATTGTTTCCATGCAACTTTGTTTCTTCCTTGCTCTGGATGAGGAGAGACCCATACTTGCATCTAGATGGTTACTTGCAAACTTAAGATCCCGGTCGCTACTCGCCAAAGTAGGATGTGGAACAATGTTTCATGTAGTATGTTATGCCAATTGAGCTTGATGTCCCCTGCAACCATGGTCCTGAGCCCACAAGTCTAACTACTTGCTCCCTCTGGGTAGCTGGCTGTGGCTAAGAAATGACTACAACCTTGTCCCTTGTTAGCTCAACGATAAACCTGGAAATTCTTACAGAACATATAAATACACTTGTAGAAACAATGTCTACCGACCCCATACATGGTCATGGGCACATTTTCTCCTGCATACACATATCTAATAGTTCAGCCTGTCCACCCATCGATCCATCCATATATCAATGTTTGCCAGCACTAACAACACAGTATTGTATGAGCAGAAGGGTTCATTTTTGTTGTCTGTACCTCCCATGCATCTATGTCTTCCTGTTCCTAAATGCCACTGTGTTGATCACTCACGTTTGGTACATTGCCATTCCCTTCACCCAAATCAGTACTTGTCTTTACTTATCTAGCAGTGTTCCCTCTCCTCCCATCTCACCCGTGGTACCAACAAAGAAAATTTCCTTCCATATATAATCTTTTCCCTGATTTTTTACAATAACAACTAATACAATATTTGTCCTTCTGATATTGACTTATTTCACTCACCATATTATAGCCCAAGTCCATCCATATTATGCAGTGTTTTACAGATTCTACGTTATTCTATAGGGTTGCATAGTATTCTATTGTGTGTATATACCATATTTTGATTATCCATTCTTCTGTTGATGGGCACCTAGGTTGTTTCCATCTTTTGGCTATTGTAAATAGTGCTGCAATGAACATGGGTGTGCTTATATCTGTTCTTGTCCTGGCTCTCACTTCTTTAGGACATATATCTTGTAATGGAATTGCTGGGTCAGATGGTATTTCTAATTCCAACTTTATAAGGAATCACCATACTGCTTTCCACAGTGGTTGCATCATTTGACAGTCCCACCAGCAGTGTATGAGAGTCCCAATCTCTCCGCATCCTCGCCAGCATTTGTCATTTTCTGCCTTGTTGAACTTTTCTACTAGTGCTAGGGTAAGATGATATCTCATTGTTCTCATTTGCATCTCTCTAATGGCTAATGATTGTAAACATTCTTCATGGTTTTGTTGGCCATCTGAATATCTTCTTTGGTGAAGTATCTATTCATGTCTTGTGACCATTTTTTAATTGGATTATTTGTCTTTTTGGTGTTGAGGTGCTGGAGTTTTCCATAAAGTTTGGAGATAATTCTCTTGTTGGATATGTTGTTGTTAAATATTTTTCCCAATCTGTAGGTTCTCTTTGACTCTTTTGGAGAAGTCTTTGGAAGCACATAAAAGTTTAATTTTTCAAATGTTCCATTCATATAGTTTATCTTCTGCTGTTTGTGCCTTTTGGGTTCTGCTTGATAGTATATCTATGCCATATATTAGGGCCTAAATTTACCCCTATGTTCTCCTTGAGGAACTTTATACTTTTAGATTTCACATTTCAGTGTTTGGTCCATCTGGAGTTAGTTTTTGTGTACAGTGTGAGGTATAGATTTTGTTTCAATTTTCTACAAATGGATATCCAGTTTTGCCAGCACCATTTGTTAAACAGACCATCTCTTTCCCATTTAATGGATTTCAGCCTTTGGTCAAAAATTAGCTGACCATAGGTTGATGGATCTATTTCTGGGTTCTCAATTCTGTTCCACTGGTCTATGTGTCTGTCATTGTACTAATAGAGAAACAAACATGAAATCATATAACTAAGGGTTAATTTTCAACATTTTATTTTCATAATGGTATATTTTAATTTTATAAATCTTGAAACATAAAAAGTATAAATTATCATGAAAGATCACTTTAAATTTTACATAAAGTTGTCTATTTTTTCATGCTTTTGTATATATGCATATTTTACACAAATGGATCCTCACTGTATATTCTTGGTAGCAACCTGCTGTACAACATTGTTCTTATTACATTTTAAGATTCTTAAATGAAAACCTACAAAAACTTTGGTGCTTTCATATTAATCCAACAATGGCCATAAATTAACTGTTCTATTGAAGTAGTACAAGTAGGTTTATTCTAATTTTCTACCAACTTAAATGAACCTAGAGTAAACAATTTTACAAGGTCTTAGTGTAATTCTCAGATTATTTCCTTACAATAATTAAAGGATTAGTGTGCTACTAATTCAAAATGACTATAGAAGCTGGCAAAATTTATATTTTTACAAGCATAATAGGATGATAACTAGATACACAGACATATTGTCAGGGAAAGGGGAGAAAAACAATCACACAAAACCATATCTTGCAAAGAATATGACTAAAATTTATATTATAAAGTATTTTGGAACTTTTGTAATTTGGATAATTTTTCTATCCTTAATATTTAATTATCAGAAAGTTATAAACTTTTATAATGGGTATGTAGTAGCCACAAGCTTCAATTTCACAAGCCCATAAATATTATGTCACATGTCTAAAGCTTGTAAGAAGCAATAGTATTCTAGGGGGTTCTGATAATATGGCAGACAAACTGTACAAAACCTATTCAACAAAGAAAAAAGGAACCAATTAAAAATGATGCAGAAGATAATTCTGGAACCCTGATCTTTGAAAGGGGAGAATATAGAAGTGGACTAAACTCCAATTAGTAGAAGAACTTGCATGAAAACACTGAAAAAGGAGACATACGGAGCTGCAGACTGTCAGTGATCCTGATGGCACATACAGCTTGCTTGGATAGCACCAAGTGGTGTTATGACCTAAGAATTAACCTAAAATTGGCCCTGCACAGAGGATTGCATTGGAGGTGGGTGAATAAAAGGGGAAGCAGTGAAGGAGACTGGCTGAGCTGTGGACTTTTGGCTGTCTGAAGTGTGCAGCCATTTTGAATGTTTACAAGTGGTTCAACCATTTTAGATGTTTAAAGTGACAATTTTCTCTCAGATTCCAGGGACCTAAGAATAGGCTCCACTTGCCAGGGACCACAAGGACAAACCAGACACTGAAGACTGGAGGGTGTTGTTACTCTCCTACCCTACATCCTCATGGTGAATGGAGGTGCATCCATCCCTCACTCTCAACCACATTCTGGACTAGAAGGAATTCCATGACAATCTGTGTATTCTGATGGATCCTGGGTGCCTTGCCCTGCCATGCTCAGATTTTTTTCTTCTTTGTCTTTTTATTTTGAATTTCTTTTATTTTTTTTCTGTTTTAAAATTATTATTATTATTCACCCTTTTATA